>NW_024070207.1:25829551-25850527 GCF_014754425.2 Oryx dammah
CGAGGTGGGGGGAGGGTTATTGCACGAGAGGAGATCCCGCGAGAGAGGACGTCCCGTGCGAGAGCACGAACCAATTGTCGAGGCGTTACCGTGAGATAAAGTCCCGTGCGACGCGAGGAGATACCGCGAGAGAGAACGTCCCGTGCCAGAGCAAGAATCAATTGAGAGGCGTTACCGCGTGAGAGGACAGAACGTCCCGTGCGACGCGGGGTACGCGAGGTGGGGGGAGTGGTAGCGCGCGCGCGAGGAGATACAGCGAGAGAGAACTTCCCGTGCAACGCGAGGAGATATCGCGAGAGAGAAACGTCCCGTGCGCGAGCACGAACCAATTATCGAGGCGTTACCGCGTGAGAGGACATACTGCGCATAGCAGAGCCAATGGCGGTACCACAAAAGAGGGGTGTGCTGTGAGAGAGGTGGGGACCCCGAGCGAGGACGTAGCAGGCGAGAGCGGGTACCGCATGTAGAGGCAGTACCGTGTGAGAGGACATTGTGGACGTAGGCTAGTGTTGCTATTGGGAGACGGGGGTAATGTGAGGTGGGGGGAGGGGTAGCGCAAGGGGGGGAGGGGTAGCGGGAGAAAGGAGATACCGCGAGAGAGAATGTTCGGTGCGAGAGCACGTAACGTGCGAGAGCGGGAACCTCGTTAAGAGGCAGTACGGAGTTGAGAGGACATATTGGGCTTAACAGAGCCAGTGGCGGTACTCATGGGTGGAGCGGAGGATTAGCGCGACTGCGACCTGACTGTCCAGGTAGGCTAGGGTGATCTTTTGCAGCCCCATGTAAGGCACGGAAAAGAGCTAGGCCGCCTGTGTCCCCAGCAGGTGGCAGCGCGGCCCTGGCCTGTGGCTAACGGTCGGGAGTCAGCATGGCGTCCTGGGCCGGCAGGCAGCTCCTGAAGTCTGCGCACTGCCGCAGTGAGTCCTATTTGTCAGAGACCAGGTTCTACGTGGACAGCGACGGGCTGAAGTAGTAGGCCTTGCTGTCCGACAGGTTCATCACGGGAATCTCGTACTGCATCAGCAAGATCTGAGACACCCAATGTGTCGCTTCCTGCCAGGACGGAGTGGAGCGACTCCTCGTGGAGCAACTCCTCGTTGCTAATGTTTATTTTTTTTTCTTGATGAAAAAAAAATTTTATGCTTGACAAACATTGTGTCTGGGTATAGTTGAAAAGTTATTTTCACTAAGATTTTTGAAATCATTTTTCCAAATTTCTCCTCTCTGATTTTAGGATATTCTGTTTATCTCCAGCATTTTGAAATTTCATGACTTGTCCGTCTACTGTAGGTTTTTTCTTGATTATTGTGCTAGGTGCTAATGGGTCTTATTATCTGGAGGATTTATGTCCTTTAGAACTGGGAATTTTTTTCTCGTATTTTTCCTTTCATTATATTCCTTGTCCTTTTTCTTTTTTTCTGGGACTTCTATTAAGTGAGTTGTAGTTTTGAAATTGACTTATCGCAAGTTTTTCTTTATTTAGTATAGGTATATTTTTTGTCTTTTAGTTCCACTTAGGGGATATTTGGGGCTTCCCAGGTGGCTCAGCAGTGAAGAATCCTCCTACACTGTGGGAGCCGCTGGAAAGAGACCCTGGAGGCGGGCAAGGCAACCCCCTCCAGTATTCTTGCCCGGAGCATCCCTGGGACAGAGGAACCTGGGAGGCTACTGTCCATAGGAGGCTACTGTCCATAGGGTCACAAAGAGTCGGACATGATTGAAGCAATTTAGCACTGCACCGTGTGTGCGTGCGCCGATGGTATGGGATATTTACTCAATTTTGGCACTTTATTTTTCTTCACTGAATTTTGGCTATTTTGTTTTGAATATTAATTTTTATAGCATTCCTGTCTTACATCTTTAAAATGTTAATTATAATCTGTAATTTTTTCTTGTCTTCAGTATTACCTGTGTTTTAATATTCTTTGATCTGTTTTATTGCTTTGGTCTTTCACATTGCAGATTTTAATCATACTTCTGGTGCTTACTGGTGCTTACTGGGTGTCTGTCCACTATTTAAAAATGAGACACTAAGGTGCTTCCTGGTAGGTCTTTGTGATTGGTCAGTACTTACAGACTGGTGGTACCCACAATATGTTATTTACTTAGTTTCTTCAAGTGAGAAATGCTACACTGGGATGGAATAAGCCTCACTTAATTATCCAATTTTTGTTCCAGCACTTCATCTCTGTGTTGCCCTGTGCCTAGTATCCCTGAATCTGGTTCAGTTTTCCTAGTTTTCTCTCACCTGTTGCTGCTGCTTCTCAGTTTATCCCCCTTTTGTTATTATAATACAAAAGTATCTGGGTTTTTTTCAGATAAGAGTTAGGTACACTCTTTTTGTGAATATAATTGTATTTTAGCAATAAAATTAAAACTCACTTTTGATTATTGCTAAAATTTGTTAGCCACTAAATAACTACTGTCATCCATTATCTTCCTAGCTAGCTTACTTTTACTAGTTTAGATCTTAGAGATTGGGTTCTGAGTTTCATAGTTTTGTTACCATTTGACTTTTAAAACGTCAGTTCAATAATTGCTATTAGACTTGGTAAAGTACATCTTATATCATACTATGGATTACAAGAAAATATTTAGAAAAATAAATTTGGATTCTCTGTTTGAAAATTAGATAGTTCCAAAATGGCAGAGCTGTTTATGGAATGTGAAGAAGAGGAGTTGGAACCGTGGCAGAAGAAAGTAGAAACACCGGAGGAAGATGATGATGAGCTGATCTTTGTTAGAGCGATACCAGGTTCAAGTAAGCATTTACTTTCAGTGAAGCAAAGTTTTAAGTGGAAAATGTGGGACTGCCTTATATGTCCTTGTTATACTATAAGGTGCTGAGAGGAGAGTGTAGCGGTCAGTAAAAATTTGTGAGAATCAGAAGGAGAATATGGTTAGGAACTTGAATAAGGAGGTGTGAGAGGTAAAAATATGTGAGAGAAAAGGAAAATTTTAACTGTTACCTAAACATTGATTGCCTAACACCATTGTAGATCTTTTGAGATTAGAAATCGTAATTTTATTGGAGCCAAATGTACCAAGCTTGTGTTCGTCTCTGATGGAGTTTCTGACACCCGGTCAACTGCATCGTCAGTGTTTTCTTGATTTATGTGTACAAAATAAAAAGGCTCTGACTTGTATAGGCTCTGACTTGTATATCAATGTGAGCAGTAGCTTCTGGCCACACCCATCTTTCAGCAAGTCCTGATTATATTCATGAAGAATATACAGTGGCTTGATTTTCAGCCAGTATACTAGGATGATGCAGGCAGTCAGCACACTTAATCCTCATGGTTCTGGGAGAATGTCAGATACCTTTGTGGATTTCTGTTAATTAGATTTGATGTTGTTAATTAGATTTGATGTTGTTATAATGTAAAAGTGAAGATATAATGATGCTTTAAATGTCCAATTCCCTGGTGACTCAGAAAGTAAAGAATCTGCCTGCAATGCAGGAAACCTGGATTTGGTCCTTGGGTTGGGAAGATAGATTCTCGAAAAGGGAATGGCAATCCACTACTCCAGTACTCCTGTCCAGAGAATTCCATGGAAAGAGGAGCCTGGTGGGATACAGTCTGTGAGTGAATGAGTGAAGTTGCTCAGTCTTGTCTCTTTGCGATCCCATGGACTGTAACCTACCAGGTTCCTTCGTCCATGGGATTTTCCAGGCAAGAATACTGCAGTGGGTTGCCATTTCCTTCTGCAGGAGATCTTCCTGACCCAGGGATTGAACCCAGGTCTCCTGCATTGTAGGCAGATGCTTTACCATCTGAGCCACCAGGGAAGTCCAGAGTCCATGGGGTTACCACAAAGAGTGGGACACAACTGAGTGGCTAATGCTAAAACTAACAACAAAAAGTCCAATTCAGTTCAAAAAGTCCAATTCAGTTCAGTTCAGTCACTGAGTCGTGTCCGATTCTTTGAGACACCATCAATCACAGCACAGCCTCCCTGGCCATCACCAACTCCTGGAGTTCACTCAGACTCACATCCATCAAGTCTGTGATGCCATCCAGCCATCTCATCCTCTGTTGTCCCCTTCTCCTTCTGCCCCCAATCCCTCCCAGCCTCAGAGTCTTTTCCAATGAGTCAACTCTTCACATGAGGTGGCCAAAGTACTGGAGTTTCAGCTTTAGCATCATTCCTTCCAAAGAAATCCCAGGGCTGATCTCCAGGGCTGATCTCCTTCAGAATGGATTGGTTGGATCTCCTTGCATGCAGTCCAAGGGACTCCCAAGAGTCTTCTCCAACACCACAGTTCAAAAGCATCAATTCTTGGGCACCCAGCCTTCTTCACCTTGCATGCAGTCCAAGGGACTCCCAAGAGTCTTCTCCAACACCACAGTTCAAAAGCATCAATTCTTGGGCACCCAGCCTTCTTCACAGTCCCACTCTCACATCCATACATGACCACTGGAAAACCATAGCCTTGACTAGATGGACCTTAGTCGGCAAAATAATGGTCTCTGCTTTTTAATGCGCTGTCTAGGTTGGTCATAGCTTTTCTTCCAAGGAGTAAGCGTATTTTAATTTCATGGCTGCAATCACCATCTGCAGTGATTTTGGAGCCCCATAAAACAAAGTCTGACACTGTTTCCACTGTTTCCCCATCTATTTTCCATCTATTTCCCATGATGCCATGATATTCGTTTTCTGAATGTTGAGCTTTAAAAGCCAACTTTTTCACTCTCCTCTTTCACTTTCATCAAGAGGCTTTTTAGCTCCTCTTCACTTTCTGCCATAAGGGTGGTGTCATCTGCATATCTGAGGTTATTGATATTTCTCCTGGCAATCTTGATTCCAGCTTGTGGTTCTTCCAGTATTTCTCATGATGTACTCTGCATATAAGTTAAATAAGCAGGGTGACAGTATACAGCCTTGATGTACTCCTTTTCTTATTTGAAACCAGTCTGCTGTTCCATGTCCAGTTCTGACTGTTGCTTCCTGACCTGCATACAGATTTCTCAAGAGGCAGGTCAGGTGGTTTGATATTCCCATCTCTTTCAGAATTTTTCAGTTTATTGTGATCCACACAGTCAAAGGCTTTGGCATAGTCAATAAAGCAGAAATAGATATTTTTTCTGGAACACTCTTGCTTTTTCCATGATCCAGCAGATGTTGGCAATTTGATCTCTGGTTCCTCTGCCTTTTCTGAAACCAGCTTGAACATCAGGGAGTTCACCACTCATGTATTCCGAAGCCTGGCTTGGAGAATTTTGAGCATTACTTTACTAGCATGTGAGATGAGTGCAATTGTGTGGTAGTTTGAGCATTTTTAGCATTGCCTTTCATTGGAATGAAAACTGACCTTTTCCAGTCCTGTGGTCAGTGCTGAGTTTTCCAAATGTGCTGGCGTATTGAGTGCAGCACTTTGACAGCATCATCTTTCAGGATTTGAAAGAGCTGAACTAGAATTGCATCACCCCCACTAGCTTTGTTTGTAGTGATGCTTTTTAAGGCCCACTTGACTTCACATTCCAGGATGTCTGGCTCTAGATTAGTGATCACACCATCGTGATTATCTGGGCCACACCATCATGATTATCTGGGCCATGAAGATCTTTTTTTGTACAGTTCTTCTGTGTATTCTTGCCACCTCTTAATATCTCCTGCTTCTGTTAGGTCCATACCATTTCTGTCCTTTATTGAGCCCATCTTTGCATGAAAGTTATTGAGCCCATCTTTGCATGGACGTTCCCTTGGTATCTAATTTTCTTAGAGATCTCGTGTTTCCCGTTTTGTTGTTTTCCTCTATTTCTTTGCATTGATTGCTGAAGAAGGCTTTATCTCTTACTGCTATTCTTTGGAACTCTGCATTCAGATGTTTATATCTTTCCTTTTCTCCTTTGTTTTTCGCCTCTCTTCTTTTCACAGCTATTTGTAAGGCCTCCCCAGACAGCCATTTTGCTTTTTTGCATTGCATTTCTTTTCTATGGGGATGGTCTTGAGCCCTGTCTCCTGTACAATGTCACAAACCTCATTCCATGGTTCATTCCATGGTTCATCAGGCACTCTATCAGATCTAGGCCCTTAAATCTATTATTTCCACTGTATGATCATAGGGGATTTGATTTAGGTCATACCTGAATGGTCTAGCGGTTTTCCATACTTTCTTCGAGTCTGAATTTGGTAATGAGTTCATGATCTGAACCACAGTCAGCTCCTGGTCTTGTTTTTGTTGACTGTTCTTTCATCTTTGGCTGCAAAGAATAAATCAATCTGATTTCAGTGTTGACCATCTGGTGATGTCCATGTGTAGAGTCTTCTCTTGTGTTGTTGGAAAGAGGGTGTTTGCTATGACCAGTGCATTTTCTTGGCAAAACTCTATTAGTCTTTGCCCTGCTTCATTCTGTACTCCAAGGCCAAATTTGCCTGTTACTCCAGGTGTTTCTTGACTTCCTACTTTTGTATTCCAGTCGCCTATAATGAAAAGGACATCTTTTTTGGGTGTTAGTTCTAAAAGGTCTTGTAGGCCTTCATAGAACTTCAGCTTCTTCAGCATTACTGGTTGGGGCATAGACTTGGATTACTGTGATATTGAATGGTTTGCCTTGGAGACGAACAGAGATCATTCTGTCGTTTTTGAGATTGCATCCAAGTACTGCATTTTGGACTCTTTTGTTGACCATGATGGCTACTCCATTTCTTCTGAGGGATTCCTGCCCGCAGTAGTAGATACAATGGTCATCTGAGTTAAATTCACCCATTCCAGTCCGTTTTAGTTTGCTGATTCCTAGAATGTCGACGTTCACTCTTGCCATCTCTTGTTTGACCACTTCCAATTTGCCTTGATTCATGGACCTGACATTCCAGGTTCCTATGCAATATTGCTCTTACAGCATCGGACCTTGCTTCTATCACCAGTCACATCCACAGCTGGGTATTGTTTTTGCTTTGGCTCCATCCCTTCATTCTTTCTGAAGTTATTTCTCCACTGAACTCCAGTAGCGTGTTGGGCACCTACTGACCTGGGGAGTTCCTCTTTTGGTATCCTATATCATTTTGCCTTTTCATACTGTTCCTGGGGTTTTCAAGGCAAGAAGACTGAAGTGGTTTGCCATTTGCTTCTCCAGTGGACCACATTCTGTCAGACCTCTCCACCATGACCCACCATCTTGGGTTGCCCCACGGGCATGGTTTAGATTCATTGAAGTTAGATATGGATGTGGTCCCAGTGGTCCCAGTGTGATTAGACTGACTAGTTTTCTGTGAGTATGGTTTCAATGTGTCTGCCTTCTGATGACCTCTTGTAACACCTACCGTCTTACTTGGGTTTCTCTTACCTTTGGATGAGGGTTCCACCCTTCCTGACCTTCAACATGGATAGCTCCTCTAGGCCCTCCTGTGCCCACGCAGCACTGCTCCTTGGACGTGGGGTTGCTCCTCCCAGCTGCTGCCCCTGGCCTCGGACGCGGGGTAGCTCCTTTCGGCTGCGCCTAGTGTGCCGGTCGCAGCCACTGGTGACTGTCCAATTAGGATTGTGTAAAATTCAGAGGAACAACATATTTAGTTTTAGTGGCAAATGAAGAAACAGTCTTTCTCATTACATTTATTTCTGTAAAGCCAGGAGAATTTACCAAAGAATGTAGCCAGCATACCAATATTTTCTTCTTCTTACGGCTGTGCATGTTAGTGTGGTTTAGAGAGAGATTAATTTTTTGAAAGCCTAGTTTTTCTCTGTCTCTAAACTTGGAATAGCACTTCTCTATTCAGTTATCAAAGGTAGAATAATTTAGTTTAATTCTTAGTGTCATTTCCTGTGGCAAACTGAGAGATGCTAAGTGGAGTGCCACTTCAATGAAGTAAGCATATTGATACATTTGCTGCTGATAGACGAGCAGAATATTTAATGTTTCCTAGTCACTGTGATGATTTTCATATTGAAGCATTAACCATATTTAAAAGTTATTCAATTTATCTTGACATTGGATATATAATATGAAATTTGATCCTGGTGAAATGTCTTTTCTAAATAACCCAGAATTTAAATGATTCTATTAATGTCTTATGTGTCATAAAATATTTTAGCATATGGAAATGAGCTAAATATTTTAAAGGAAACTACTGTAAAGGGGGAATAAACACTTGTGTTTGACGGACTACAGTCACCAAAATTACTATAGAAATTCTTTAGTGGCTTGGATAATTATATGGATTTTGAATTTCTAAATGAAAATGCCAACTTATTTGAATGAAAAGATTTTCCTTCTAAAAGACTTGGTAGTGCTTAGTCATAGAGCACTTCATATGATAAAAGAGCCCTAAAGAATGAGACAGTCAAGGAAGTATTGTTGTATTACTTTAAAATTAAATATCGTGGCAGAATTGTTGTGTAGAAAAATACAGGTGTTGCTGATGCTTTCATGCCTTTAGGTGAACTCGACGAAGACTCAAGTCCAGAGGCTGCTTTTCCCGTATTTCATCCTGAGTCTAGATCTTCGTATAACACTGATATCGTTCAGAACGTGCCTAAACCTGTAAGTGTTTTTAAAACTGCACAATTAGTGCAGGGACACATTAGATGTTATAATACCCACGTTATTAGATTTTTCCAAGATCGTTATTAGTTTATTTTGAAAACATACTTTCATAGTTTAGTTTTTAAAACTTTTAACTGAAATAATTGAAAATGGTAATGTTAACATGTTAGTCTGTCAGTATGGTTAAGTCTTAGTTCTAAACGCTGTATATAAATTGTTTTAATTCTTATGACTTCCCTATGAGGTAAGCACAGTTATTTCCCCCATTTTATAGAGGCTCAGGGAGTCTAAAGGATTCATGATGGCCGGTAATGATGGATCTGGGATTTCAATCCTGGTTAACCCAAAGTTTTTAAAATATGCACATCCATACATACAGTTAAGTATATAATGGAGGCTCATACAGTTAAGTATATAATGGAGGCTCAGACAGTAAAGAATCTGCCTGTAATGCAGGAGACCCGAGTTCCATCCCTTGATCGGAAAGATCCCCTGGAGAAGGAAATGGCAACCAACTCCCCTATGCTTGCCTAGAGAATTCTGTGGACAGAGGAGCCTGGTGGGATACACTCCACGGGATCAGAGGAGCCTGGTGGGATACACTCCACGGGATCACACAGAGGGTCAGACCCAACTGTGAAACTAACACTTCTACTTTCATATGTACATTTAATTATATGCTTTAGAGCAATGATGTATTTCACAGACCACTGGGGTTCCCCCTGGGACTCTTTCAGGGGACCTGGGAGGTCAAAATCGTTGTCTTAGTAACACTAAGACGTTTGCCCTTTTTGCCCTTTTTACTCTGTCAACATTTGTGCTAGTGCTGCAAAGGCAATGGACCTGAAACTGCTGGTGGCTTAATATGAATCAAGGGAGTGATACCCAACTGTACTACTGGTTTTTGGATTGGTGATCATCACAGTAGAAAAATTTCACTTTCACTTAAGAATATCCTTGAAGAAGTAATAAATTGTTTCTAATTTTACTAAGTTTTGATCTTTGAAATACACTTCTTTTTTAAATATTGTGTGATGAAGGGGGTATTATGCATAGTGAGTGAGTGAAGTCGCTGAGTGAGTGAAGTCGCTGAGTGAGTGAAGTTGCTCAGTTGTGTCCGACTCTGCAACCCAGTGCACTGTAGCCTGCAGGCTCCTCTGTCCATGGGATTTTCCAGGCAAGAATACTGGAGTGGGTTGCCATTTCCTCCTCCAGGGGGATCTTCCCGACCCAGGGATCAAACCCAGGTTGCCTGCATTGCAGGCAGATGCTTTATCCTCTGAGCCACCAGGGAAGTATGCATAAAGCATTTCTATATCTGCAGTATGCATAAAGCATTTCTATATCTGCAGTATGCATAAAGCATTTCTATATCTGCAGTATGAAGTTCCTCTTGAGGAAAAGCACTTGTGAGAATGAATCACAAACTGAACTGGCTGGTTTTTTTTTAAAAATACAGTGCAATTTTTACTTGAAAGGATGACTGACAAAGCACCATGGAGTTTATTGCTGCATAACAATAGTACCACAAACTTAGCAGCTTAAAGCGATAGCTTAAAGCGATATATATATATGTATTTTCATGGTTTCTGTGAGTCAAGAGTTAGGGTATGGCCTAACTGGGTCCTCTGCTGGGCCAGGCTGCAATCAGTGTGTCCGGTAGAGAGAGCTGGAGCATCATTTAATACTGCTTCCAGGCTCACATGGTTGTTGGCAGTATCCAGTTTTTTGTGGGTTGTCAGACTGAAGGCATCAATTTTTGCTGCTGTGAACTGGAGCCTGTCCTCAGTTTCTTGCTGTGTAGACTTTCCTAGCATGATTTGGTTGCTTCCTCAAAGCCAGCAAGGGAAAGATGGGCTTTATAACATATGTACATCCTGTTGCACATCCTGGCTTTTGCTAAATTCTCTCGGTTAGAAGCGACCACAGGTCCCACCCACACTCAAGGGGAAATGACAAGTGTATGAATAGCAGGAGGAAATAATGGAGGCCGCCTTTTAAGATCTGTTTGGCACACACGGTGTTTCAGTACTCAGAGATACACAAAACTTGCCTCTCATGGAAGAAAAGTGATAGTAGTCTTGCCAATGATTAAATTTGGCCTTTCAAGCAAAAAAAAAATCATTTCTTGAAAACCAGTATCTTCTGAAATTATCATCAGTAACATATGAACCCTGGACTAATATTCCAAGGAACCTGGATTGAGAATGAAAGTCTAATGATGATTCTTTGTTCCTAAGTAGAGAGCATTGTCACAACTTCTATGAGCCTCACTTTCTGTATTTCTGAAGTAAGAACCTTTACACAGACCACTGGATCTCAAACTTGGATCCTCTAAAGTATCCACAGGCTTTTTTTTTTAATGTGGACCATTTGAATTTGTTACAAAACTGTTTGTTTTATTTTGGGCCAAAGCCTTGGTTTTGGTGTAGAGCCTTGGTTTTTGGTGTAGAGGCTTGTGGGATCTTACCTCCCAGACCAGGAATCAAACCCATACACCCTTCATTGGAAAGACAAACCTTAATCACTGAAGGACCAGGGAAGTCCCTCCACAGAGTGTTCTTAAGAATAGGTGTACCTAAAGATTGCAGACTACAAGAAATGCAAGAAATGCAAAAATTATTTGATTTTCTAGAATTAGATGAACTTGGTAATTTTCTCATGCTAGAGTAAGCAGCTTGGCATTTAGGGAAAACCAAGGAATTCTCTGGCAGTCCAGTGGCTAGGACCTGGCGCCTTCACTGCCATGAGCTCGGGTTCAAGCTCGGGTTCAATCCCTGGTCAGGGATCCCATAAGGGAACTAAGATCCCCATAAGCTGTACAACAAGGCCAAAAAAAAAGAGGAAAAAACAAGGAAAAACCACACACACAAAAATAA
Organism: Oryx dammah; assembly: GCF_014754425.2. Classification (NCBI taxonomy): domain Eukaryota; kingdom Metazoa; phylum Chordata; class Mammalia; order Artiodactyla; family Bovidae; genus Oryx; species Oryx dammah. The sequence goes on from NW_024070207.1 coordinate 25,840,917, forward strand.
GGAAACATATAGATAGAGACTTCCCTGGCAGCCCAGTGGTTGAGACTTTGCCTTCCAATTCAGAAAGTGCTGATTTGATCCCTGGTTGGGGAGCTAAGATCCCATCCAGGCCAGAAAACCAAAACAATCTTGTAACAAATTCAATAAAGATTTTTAAATGATGCATGTCAAAATAAATCTGTAAAAAAACATAAATCTGTAAAAAAACATAAAACACAAATGCAGTTATATGAAAATCATTCCTGGACCCAGGGGAGGAAGAATAATAAGACAAAGGGTATATTATAAGACAAGGGTATATTTTGTGTTAACAAAAAGAAACTAGAGCTCATCCAAACTCAAAATTTGTTTCATTCTCAAATGAATTGAGAATCCTGTGTAAGGGAATTTTCTCTCTGAAATTTTTTTAAACCTGTCTTTAACCTCAGTAACTCTTTGGGTCAGGCAGGGAGATTATTATTCCTTTTAAGTGTGATATAAAGAATTTTTATTTATATTTACCTACATTAAAAAAGTAAGAAAGAAAGTAAATGATACTGTTGAAGGCACAGACTGTGTAAAGGCTAATCTGCATTCTATAATCCAGCTTCATCAATAACAAGCTGGGTTGTATTGGGAACCTTACTTAACCATATTTAACTTCAATTTGCCTATTTATTTATAAAAATAAATATAGATAATTATATAAATAGAGGAGATCATTTTAGGTCTTCATTAGTACTGCTATGACAGCTGCTTTAGAATACTTCTAGTACAGCTCTTGCTCTTCCTTGACTTATGATGGTTACATCCATCACGAGTTGAAAATGCGAGTTGAAAATGCATTTAATACACTTAACCTACCAAGCCTAGCCTATGTTAAATGTGCTCAGAACACTTACATTTGCCTAGTTTGGCAAAATCATCTGACACAAAGCCTGTTACAGTATAAATATCATCTGACACAAAGCCTGTTACAGTATAAATATCATGTAATTTTTTGAGTACTGTACTGAAAGTGAAAAACAAAATGGTTTTAACAAAATGGGTTTAAATATTGGTTGTTTGCCCTCATGAATCACGTGGCTGATTGCCCTGCTGATTGGGGAGCTGTGGCTTGCTGTCACTGCCCAGTATTGAACCACATCTCACTAGCCTGAGAACCACATCTCACTAGCCTGAGAAAAGATCAAAATTTGAAGTACGGTTTCTGCTGAATGCTTGTCATTTTCACAGCATCATAATGTGGAAAATCGTATATTGAACCATTGTAGGTCTGGGATGGGATGGTCTGTACTGTGAAAAAGGCAAGTGTATTTTTAAGTTAACAACAGTTGGTGACTTTTATTTCAGTTGCAGAAGAAAATTTGAATCTCAGAAGTGACTTGCCAAAGGTTCCACAGTCAAATAACGGACAGGTCTTCTGAATCCCAGTCTATCACCTTTTGTACTTACCGAAGTATTTGGTATCTTTCTGAACTACTTTATGAGACTTCGGTATCTTTCTGAACTACTTTATGAGATGTTAAGTCCCAATCTGAGAATTATTTGAACACGTTATTTGTTGGTTTTAAGAATGTATCTGCTCTCTGAAATGGTGGTGCTTAATTGACCAGAATTATCACCTAGGAAATATCACCTAGGAAAGCACTTAAAGTATGAACTTTGGAAGAAATGTTAAAATGGTGGTGAATATTTTCCATATTTCTCCAAATATTTGGAGAAAATACCTTGGAGGTGAATATTTTCCATATTTCTCCAAATATTTGGAGAAAATACCTTGGAGTAAGATTGTGCTTGGTTACAATTTAACTGAGTTTTCTGGCTGAAATGCAGAAATCTGCGTGTTATGCCTGAAATTCTAGAAATGGAATGGTTTGTGTAACTTTGATATGTCTCCATAACTTAACAGTCTTTGTCAACAGAAAGCTAAACAGTCTTTGTCAACAGAAAGCTTAGTAGCAAAGTAAAATTCTTATTCTTAATACGGGATTTGTCTCTCAACTTGTAAGCACAAAACAGGCAAGCAAGATCGTAAAATTCTTAATACGTGATTTGTCTCTCAACTTGTAAGCACAAAACAGGCAAGCAAGATCGTTATATTCCCCCAAATAAAGGTAATATGTATGGGGTTTGGTGTTCGGGGTGGGGGGTTCAGAAGAAACAAGAGAATTTTGTTTATTATGATAGAATCTGTTAATCAGGACTATATTTTAATACAGGTATCTGTACCTTTTTTTTTCACCAAACTTTATATTGGAAACATTTGTTTTTGTCATTGTTTCTGAAAATCATAATATTGCATGATAGTTTATGTAACCATTCCACCATTGTTGGATATACAGGTTTTCAATTTTTGCAATTGTAAATAATTCTCCACTAAAATAAACACAAAGCCCTCAATAGATAACTGCCAAAATTTTCTTGCAGAAAAGTTGGACCAATGTAACCTTTTACTTTGCTGGTAATGTTATTATTTTTTCATTTTAATGGTTTATCTAAAGCTAACTTCCAAAAAAATAATAATCCAGAGAGTTCTCTTGTACTCTTTACTCAGTAGATGCTAATTTTGATAGCAAGTAACAATTACATTTTATAACTTATTAGTAAAGTGTATGTTTACAGTATTGATGTACAGTTAAATTTACTATAACTTATTGCAGGATTTTGCAAAGAATTCATCACAAGTTGAGTCAGATGAGTCTTCAGACTTCCCATTCTGCTTGAGCCGCTTGAGCCAGAATACAGTACCACTGTCCCAAGAGGGATCCACAATTTATATAGAAGGTTTGGTTTTGGCACTTTATAACATAGTAAAAAAGATACTTGATGAATATACATGAATATACATATACTTGATGAATATACATACATATACTTGAATATACATACAGTGAATTTCTATTTTGAAGCCTATATCTTCATGTTACATTTTTCACATATTGTAAAATGGAATCTAAGGCCTTCCCAGGTGACTCCTTGGGTATGTGAATCTAAGGCTTCCCAGGTGACTCCTTGGGTAAAGAATCTTCTGCAATGCAGGAGAGACAAGAGACACGGGTTCAGTATCTCTGAACAGAGGTTCCTCTGTTCAGAGACACGAGGTTCTCTTCTGAAGGAGGAAATGGCAACCCACTCCAGTATTCTTCCCTGGAGAATCTCATGGACAGAAGAGCCTGACGGGCTGCAGTTCATGGACAGAAGAGCCTGACGGGCTGCAGTCCATAGGGTCACAAAGAGCCTGACGGGCGCAGTCCATAGGGTCACAAAGAGTCTGATGAGCACATATGCATGCAGAAGGGACACTAAATTGTTCCTGAATGCCTTTCTTGAGTGATTTTCTATATTAATGATAGAATATTTTCTTTCTTTTTATTAAGTTGGCTAACATATATTAAGTTGGCTAACATATATTTTTTGAGCACTTTGTGACTTGGAGGCAGCCACGCACTGAAAAATCTTAATATAATTTCTGTGAGTCAGGGAAGTCCCTGATGGAGGCAGCCACGCACTGAAAAATCTTAATATAATTTCTGTGAGTCAGGGAAGTCCCTGATACCCTAAAAAAAATACTACTTGGAAGACCATTAGTGTGAGAAAAAGCACATGGTTATGGTTATAGTTGATTTCAATGAAAGGTGAAAGCACATGGTTATGGTTATAGTTGATTTCAATGAAAGGTGAATTACAGTTCTTTGATTTATACGATAACAAAGTTCTTCATTAACCTGAAATAGTATGCCATGAAGGAGTTTTTGAAAAATTCCGTTATCAAAGCAGTTATGTTAGCAAATAAGACATGTTATGTTAGCAAATAAGACATGTTATCACTAAGTGGAGAAAGATACACAGAAATTTTTGTGACTGTTTAAATTGTTTACAAACAAATTAGTATATATTTACTAAATCACTAAATCAAAATAGAATTTATAGTAATATGTGTGCCAAAAATATTTTCCCTTGACAATACTTGGTTTGCTATTCACTTATGTAGGCATCACTTACCTTGTTAGTAAAATAGCCAAGAACCAAAATATATGTAGGCATCACTTACCTTGTTAGTAAAATAGCCAAGAACCAAAATAAATGAGATGAAATAGATGTCTGAACTTTGATTTTATGAAGCACCATAGTCTTTAATCATAGGGAAAAAAATCTGAATTTTTAAAGCTTCTACTCTAAGCTTCCATACTGCAAGATTGAAACTTTGCCCAGATGGTAAATGGTAAATGGGTTTTTGCCCAGATGGTAAATGGTAAATGGGTTATAGTTGATTAGAAAGATAGAGGCTTGAGCCTCTGTATTTTTGTAGCCTTAAGTCACCTAACCAATCTCTTTACACCTCAATTCTCTCATATTTTTTTCTCACATAATGCATTCATTCTCCAGACCTGAAATCAACCATTTAGCTATATAATTTTGATTTTTGCTCTACTTAGCTTGGGGCCTTGAGGCTCAGATTGGGGCTTTTGAGGCTCAGATAAGTGAAAAGTGAGAAATGCATAATTAAAGCTATAAAAGACAATTTTAGTTTAAAGCTATAAAAGACAATTTTAGTTTGTTAGAATTGATCTCAGTGAGGCAGCAGTGAGGGTGGCATGAAGTGACATTGGAATTCCCTGTTAAGTGGGAATTCTCTGTTAAGTGGGAAAAGAATCAAGTCAATTTTCCATTAGATATCTTGGGACTTTTTCTAAGTATCTTAAGGAGTTTGTCGATGTTTTTAGATTAAAATAGTTCTTTGCATAAAAAAGTTTATCTCATGAATTGTTCAAACTGTGTAGTCCATAATGGCTGTTGTGCAATTTCTACCTATTGATCATACAAAATTTTGATCATTCTTTATTTTCAGTTGTATGATATTGTAGTTCAATTATATTACCTTGATTTCCAGAGTATTCTTACTTAATTTTAAGTGTTACTTAATTTTAAGGCCATTTTAGTAGTAGTTGTAAGCAGTATTCTAAAGCAATTTCAAATATCTTTCCCACTATTTTAATCATTGTAGGTCTAGATGAAAGTCTGCCTAAAATTAAACATTCTGATATTTCTAAAGTAAACACTGTTAATCCACAAAAGCCAAAGATCAACAAAAGTGTTTTTGAAATAGATCCTTGTGCTTCATGGTCTTTATTTCATTATTCTTCAGCAACGTCATCTTATATCATGTGGTCAAAAGGTAAATATGAATATGGAGCAAAAGAAGCTGTATTATTTATACGTAAATTTCAGAAATTATGATAAATTTCAGAAATTATGATGAAATTAAAACTGCTGTTACTGGTTGGGTTTAAGGTTAAAAAAGAATTTGAGTCATAAAACTCCTTTATTTTAGGTACACATACCATATCAACTGCCAATAAAAGTGGAACATTTTTTGTAAGAGCTTGTCCGAAGTGCAATGTTCAGTTCAATCTTTTGGATCCTTTGAAATACCACATGAAGGTAAAACATTGGTTTTTAAAAATATTCACAAATCTCTGAAAATTCTAGTATTAAAATATTGAGTTGATGTATAGTAGTTGATGTATAGTAAATGCTAATTAGTAAATGCTAATTTGTCCAGATACTTAGATAAGAAATCTTCATTGGTATTTTCATATAACTTAAAAATCCTTCCAAATTTTAAAAATTAGGTTTATATATACAACATATTATAATTTCTAATGAAATAGTATATTAATCAGAATATTTTATTAGATCATGCCATTCTTCGAGCTTCTTATAAAGCAGGTCTTTTTATTGATGCTCAATCTTCCATGTAATTTAGTTCCTTTTTTTTACATTATTTTCTGTCCACGGTGCTATATGTAATATATGTATACATGTGACTAAATACCTTATGGTGGAGCATTTCATATGAAATGATAGCTTTAACTCAGGTTACAGTTGTGTAGTGTTATAAATTAATTCTAGCTTTATATTGGTGTAAGAAGCTCTTGAAATTAAGTGTTAGGTCATTTTCAAAGTGCTAATGAAAAAGTATTTTAGTAGATACTCCACCGTTCTACGCATCTGTGAAAAGATGTCTGTAACGCATCTGTGAAAAGATGTCTGTATTGTTTTTGTCTGTATTGTGTATGCCCAGTACAAATGGCAGGAAGCGGGGCATCTGTGAAAAGATGTCTGTATTGTTTTTGTCTGTATTGTGTATGCCCAGTACAAATGGCAGGAAGCGGGAAAGGAAGGAAGAAAATGGCAGTCTAGAAAATAATGCAGGAAAGAAAACTGAGGAGAAAGCAAGGCAAAAGGAAGCTATGTAGGAAAAGTTGTTGCTCACTATTTCAAAGATTGGCAGTTTTTTTCATTCAAATTCAACATTTTACCAAAAAAATGTAGAAAAGAAACATCCTACAATTGCAAATACAGTCTCTTTATTCTTGGGCAGAACGGTATTTGGTTTCTATCACTGTTCCTAACTCCCTGAGTTTGGTTTGGTTTTGTAAGAAGTAACTTCTACAATGTTTTCAGATTTTCTATTTGTGTTTCATAATAAATGGAGAGAGAAAAGAAAAGAAGTTTGTTATATTTAATTTGGGAGTAATAGGGTCACATGATTCAAAATAATAGGGTCACATGATTCAAAAAGCGTAAGAGAATACAGTGAGAAACATTACCCCTGACTCCTGTTTGCCTAGTTCCCAGTACAACTCACAAAGGAAATATTAACTTGTTTTGTATCTTCTTTGATTTTCTTTCTGCATATACAGGCACACGTGACTGTTCCTATTTTTCATTTGTTGTTATACAGAAATTCTAGCATGTTATAACTTGTAGCTTTTATTGTTTGTGAAAAACTATGGGTATTTATTGTTTGTGATTAAAACTATGGGAGACTATATTTCCACATGAGTGAGCCTGTATCTCACTTTTAAAAGAAATATAAATGAGGCTTTTTTTTTTCTCTTTCAGGTTTGTTGCCCAGACATGGTAGATACATTTATGGAAATGATTAAATTAGAGCTTTCAAGCATTGAAAATAAAAATATGACTGGTGCAGAGAAAGGAAAATTGATTATGTTACTTAGTGACTTTTACTATGGAAGACATGAAGGAGGTTTTGATGAGGAGGAGAAGACTTACACAACCTTTAAATGCTTCAGTTGCTTGAAAGTTCTTAAAAATAATATTAGGTATGTAAATTTAATTCTATTTTGATTTGAAAATTGAGTGCTACAGATGTAATATTGTATTTCCTTTTCTGTGCCATCTTAGGAAAGCAATTGTAATATTGTATTTCCTTTTCTGTGCCATCTTAGGAAAGCAATTTTAACTTTTTGCTAAGAATAAAGGCAGATTTCATGTTGAAAAGCTCATCTTTTCTTACATGTTTGGAGTTTGACACTTGGATCCATTTAGTTGTATTTCTTAGTTGTATTTCTTTCAGATACCTTAAAGGATTAAAATTTATTTTAAACTGCTTCTGGTCTTTTCCTATCACAGGAAGAACCACTTTATCCAATTTGACCTCTCCATGTCTGTCTTATTTAATATTCTAATTTTACATTTGCCTTGAGAAAAAGTGATTTTTTAAATCTTCTTTTAAGAAGTATTAGTTCTAAGCAACATGTCTGGAAAAAATTTTAGTGAACATACCTTTATATTTACCACCTCAATTCTACCATTAACATTTTACTATATGTACATTGCCAGAGTGAATTGCAAACACCAGTGCACTTCCCTTAGGTGAGATGCATACATGCATATGTATGTCTGTACCTCTGTTGTGACTCACATGTATATAAACTTTTAAAAATATTTACCCTTGAAAACCATAATTTATAACTAGCATCCCTAAAGGTAGGTAATTTCTAAGCCTAGCATTTATTTTCTGGTGAACTATCAGTTGTTAGGGTCTCAGGAGCTTAATAGAAGTTGTGGTTTGAGTTCTAACACTGAAACAATGTTATGATAGAACTTTGTGACCTTCCATATTATCACTCTTATAGTAAAATACATTAGAAAATAATGTTAGTAGATTTAGCAAATTGCATAGAAAAGTGGTTCACTAGTTAAGTTCCTTGGGGTGTGTGTGTTATACTCAGTCGTGTCTGGCTCTTTGCAGCCCCATGGACTCTAGCCTGCCAGTCTGTCCATTGGATTTCCCAGGCAAGAATACTGGAGCAGATTGCCATTTCCTTCTCCAGGGGATCTTTCCAACCAGGGATCAAACCTGTGTCTCTTGCACCTCCTGCTCTGGCAGGTGGATTCTTTATTACTAGCGCCACCTGCAAAGATGAAACGTTATGTATCTGCTATTACAAGTTCTTCCATCATTAGCTTTTTGGCTTTTCATTAATGAGATTAGGCCATTTAATAGTTTTCAGACTACAGACTTTTTGTTTTGTTTTCATTTCAAAAGACTGACTACAGATTTCTAGATTATCAGAAATTTTAAACTAAGCATATTTTGTAATATCAGAAATTTTAAACTAAGCATATTTTGTAAAACCTAGGAATGTTGTGGCATTTTGGACATACTTTTAGTAAATGAACCGGTAAACACTGGATAACCAAAAATGCGGATGACAAATCGATGGTTTTAAAGGATGGTAGATGCTAATAGCTCAAGATTTCTCTTCTCAGCTCTGTCAAAAAATTGTAGGATTTTTTTTTCCTACGAGTGTCACCAAAACTAGTTATAGGTATTTTATTCTGAGAATAGACTCATGAGGGGTTTTCTTTTTTTCATATCGCCACCTGCTGGTTTAACAAGTTTGAGCTGCTGATAACGGCAGGGTAATAACCAAGGGATAGCTAGTTGGTTAACAGAATTTTGGGGGGGGGGAGGGGTGCTGTGAGACATGCAAGATCTTAGTTCCCTCATCAAGTACTGAACCTGTGCCCCCTGCAGTGAAAGTCCGAGTCCTAACCACTGGACCGTCAGAGACTTCCCAACATTGATCTTTAAATGTAAATTCTTAGGCAAGACTAAGATTTTTAAAAATATTTAAATAGAGATGATGTTAAAATGAAAGGAGGACTAAACGATACTTCAAAGGAAACCATGAGCAACTCTAACCAGAAGTGATGTTTTGTAGATGTGAAGAGAGTATTACTTCATTTCATGATTATTTGCTTTGGGGACTCGGTGACTAGCTGTTAATATTTGACCCAGACTACAGATTGTAATTTTGATTAAGTTTACTTTGAAATTCAATAAAACATTTCAGTAAGCCCTTTGAAATAGATAAGCCTGTTAATATTGTACTCTATGCCATTGAGGGTCCTAGTTATTTCTCATAAGAAACCTTTTAGGGAATCTAAGCAGAATGTAGAACTGAAAAATGGACAGTAGGTGCTACAGAGGGAACAATCTGCAAGTTAGAACCATTTGTTCTAACTAAATATGTCATTAAATAAAAAAATTCTTGTCATTATAGGTGTTAAAATCACTGTTACATGCATTTAGAAACCAAGACAGATAAAAATACTAATAATTTGTCTTGCTGAGGCCATCTCATGATTCTGTAGCTGCTTTTGGTGGTAAAGTTTCCTTCTCTTAAGAGGCTTGTTTTTCTTTACAAAAAAAAAAATTTAATCTGAAATAATGGTGAAGCTAAGTAGTGGTTCAGTTCAGTCGCTTAGTCGTGTCCAACTCTTTGCAACCCCATGAATTGCAGCACGCCAGG
>NW_024070207.1:25850537-25949113 GCF_014754425.2 Oryx dammah
TCCTGGAGTTCACTCAGACTCACGCTCATCGAGTCAGTGATGCCATCCAGCCATCTCATCCTCTGTCATCCCCTTTACCTCTGTCATCCCCTTTACCTCCTGCCCCCAATCCCTCCCAGCATCAGGGTCTTTTCCAGTGAGTCAACTCTTTGCATGAGGTGGCCAAAGTATTGGAGTTTCAGGGGGTTATTTAAAAACTAAAAGCTGCAAACTGTTTACTGATGCAGTTAATGAAAGTGATACTTGAAGTGCACACTTTTTGAGAGGACTCGAAGTGAGTCCACAGAGCCCTGAAGTGAGTCCACAGAGCCCTCTGACATCTTCCAAAGGAAGGTCTTATTACGAGGCTGGAAGGATAATCGGGGGGCCACCTGAGAGCTCTGTCCCTCCCCAACTTATGGTGTGGCCCACCAGAAACAAGTACAAGTTATTACTAGCTCATGGTAAATATGAGCGAGTCCCTGCAGTTTACCAGTAGAAACGACAGGATGGCTGTGAAAGCGGTGGTATCAGGCTCCGAAGCAAACCCACCATGGCCAAGCTGAAGGGACTGCAGTCCAGGAGAGCCTCTCACAAATCAGTGGAATGGAACTGGGAGATCAAAAACCAAGGTCCCTTACAAATTAACAGGTCAGAGTCAGATGTTATAAAGGGTAGAAAACACCCAGCAGCTCTAGAGAAAACAAATTGCTTGAGTTCCAGCTTCAAGGAAGAGCTAAATCATATGTGATCTCTCTTGATTGAACTGCTAAAGCATTATATCAAAAAACAAAATGTGACATTGGAAAGCTTTTGGAATTCTGAGTTGTAAAAGGAAATAATTTTAATTGCAAGTGTGGAAAAAAAATCAAGAAGATTGATGGCTTTGGAGGTGTTATTTTGAGTAATGCACCTGCATTTGTAACATGTAAGTTCAGATAGTTATTTGTAAGATTTGTCTTTGGTTCTACATTTGAATATCTGCACCTGTTGACTATCGTGTAGGTTTATGAACCACATGAAGCATCACTTGGAACTTGAGAAGCAGAACACTGAGAGTTGGGAAAACCACACCACCTGCCAGCACTGCTACCGTCAATACCCGACGCCGTTCCAGCTGCAGTGCCACATTGAGAGCACACACACTCCCCTTGAGTTTTCCAGTAAGTCACAGTCTATCAAACTTTTGAACATGAATGATTTTGATTAGCTAACCTATCAGGCATCCTGAAGAATTCTGATGGGAAAATAATAAGAAGAATAAGAAATAGATTTGGTAATTTGGGGAAAGCTTCAAACCATATTTTAACTTGTATAAAGCTTTCAATTATTACTTACTGAAGTTGAAATCCTGCTTGTCATATCCTTCGCATAACTCATGCATTCTACATAGGTGGCAAATTAGAAAACTCAGATCCCCTAGTCTGCAATATGAAATAGGTGGTATATGAAATATGGTTTTCATTTATACTCTAATAAGAAAAGTAACTGCCTATTGCAATAGTTGAAATCACAGAGTCTGAACTTAGCTTGAATTCAGATCTCTGCTTCTTAAATTGTCTGTGAGATGACAGGCAAGTTACTTAATCTTTCTGGGCCTCAGGTCCCTTATCTGACAAAAGGGGATAAGGTTAACAGTACTGCTCTCAGTGATGGTATGAGAATAAAGCAAACTAATAATAAGTAAAAGTCCTTAGAACAGCATCACAAAGTAAACAACTATAAAATTGTTGGAACCACCGTCAACACCACTATTATTTGTTGTATGGATGTACAAATTGAATCTTTGATTTATATACATCTTTAAAATGGTGTAATGTGTGTTTTTCCACTTTCAGCTATTTGTAAAATCTGTGAATTATCATTTGAAACTGAACATATTCTTCTGCAACATATGAAGGACACTCATAAACCTGGTGAAATGCCATATATTTGCCAGGTACACAGACATTTTCTTGTGTATCTAGGTATTTGTTTAATTTTCATGAAATAGTACTGTTCTTTTGATTTGTTTAAACCGTTTAAATAAAAATGAGTTACCAAAATGAAGAACCTCTTGAAGAACCTCTTTAGTATTTGAAACTCGGTTTAACCCATGTATGTGTGGTGGTGGGTTGGATATGATCTTTCGATCTTTCGGCCATAGTTTGCTGACCCCTGTACTAGGCAGACAAAAAGCCCTGCTGGAGAAAGATGAACAAATAGGCTTTCTTACCCTGTAGGGAAGACTATAGACATGATAGAGAAATAGGAATTACTGTCAGTTATGAGGAACTCAAGTAAAGGCTTTTAGGCTGGAATTTTTCCAAAATTCGAAGCAGTTCCCAATAAGATAGCAAGATAAATTGCCTGTTATACGTGTATGCCATTTAAAATCCAAAGAAGACAATGCTCCATTTCATGTAACAGGAAAACCTTTATAGATCAGGGGTATCAGAGCTTGAAAATTCAAGTCAAGCTGGGGGATAGTAGATTTGAAAAGGAGGGAAGCTATGGATGTTTAGAAATATATCCCTAAGCTTTGCAAGACTTTTTCTGTTTCAGAAATCACCTGTATTACTGGCAGTATCAGGATCCGTGGTTGTATAAGCAGCAGAGCTGAATTTGTAGTACATATTACTCTAAACAAATGAGTTATTGTTCTTACTTTTATATAATTGCATATCATTTATAATTTTTCAAGTTAAATTAACTCTTCTTTATATTTCTAGGTTTGCCAGTATAGATCATCATCATTTTCTGATGTAGAAGGTCATTTTAGAGCATCCCATGAAAATACTAAGAACTTGCTGTGTCCATTTTGCCTCAAAGTTAGTAGGATGGCAATTCCCTACATGAATCATTACATGAAGCATCAGGTAAGAGGCAGCAGTTCTCATTTGTTCATTTTGCCTTAGTGAAAAGCTTACATACCTAAAGCTTAGAACATTGGCTAGATTTGTTCTAGAAGGAAAGCAAGTGAAAGTGATAGTTGCTCAGGTGTCCAACTCTTTGCGACCCCATGAACTATAGAGGCTGCCAGGCTCCTCTGTCCATGGGATTCTCCCGGCAAGAACAGTGGAGTGGGTAGCCATGCCCTTCGCCAGGGAATCTTCCCAACCCAAGGATCAAACTCAGGTCTCCTGAATTGCAAGAAGATTCTTCACCGTCTGAGCCACCAGGGAAACAGAAGGAAAGCAAAGTTGTTCCAAATAACACAATTAATTAACAATTAATTTACAATTTATGCTGAAATACTTGTGAAATACTTGTGAAGCTTCTACTTTTCCTTGTCTGCTTCCTGGTGGTGATGAGGCTCACTATTAGTGAAATTTATAAAAGCTAAGTAGAAGTAAGCAGCCTAAAGTGGAGGGGAAGAGGAAAGATGAATATTTCAAGGGTTTAAGAATGGTTAGAATAGGAATGATCTTAAAGGTAATCATGAGTTCCAAATTAAAAACATTGAAAAGGAAAAAAAAATCATACAGTGGAGGCACTTCCATCCATCTAACATGGAAAAAAAAAAGGTAGTTAATCAAGATCACGGGTTTCCCTGGTTGCTCAGATGGTAAAGACACCATCTGCAATGTGGGAGACCGGGGTTCGATCCCTATCTGCAATGTGGGAGACCTGGGTTCGATCCCTGGGTTGGGAAGATCCCCTGGAGGAGGGCATAGCAACCCACTCCAGTATTCTTGCCTGTCTTTTGTTTTCCTCTTTTCAAACTTTATTTCCACTTTCTAACCCATTTTTAATTATGAGAAGACATGTGGTTGTCATCAGAGATCCAGAATGATCTCTTGTAGCAGCCAGTGACAAAGGAAACAGCAGTGACACATTGTAGATGTGAACTATGACAAAGAACTGTGTTTAGGTTGTAACTTGTTTCTTGGATGACTTTGAACACTTATGTTTGGTAATTTCTGGGATATTGGTGCTTTCTGGGATATTGGTGCTAGTGCTTGCTCCTTTCCCTTAAATTTTCATTTTATGCTTGTTGGTAGTTTTCCTGATGCAATTAGACTATCTTTTCTTTAATTATTAAAGTTTTCAGCCCACATAAAACAGTGAGCCTATTCTTAGGTCTTAAGTCTTTGAAAGAGCAGTCACATATTTGCTAAAGTCAGTGAATTTACTGAATCTGATTATATAATCAAGTTTTGTCTTCTCACTGATTAGTTCATCACATTTTCTTATTATCAAAAATGCATTATCCATGGCCATTTTTTTTCAGCACTTGTGCTAATGTTGCTTTCGTTCCAGTGATTAGATGATCATGAAATCAACTTATAGGTGTTAATTGGAAGAAAATCATAACAATAGAGTATCCAAATACATTCAGGATCACCTTTGTTGTTTTGTTTTGCTTTTTTTTTGGTCCTGGTATGTCATTTCACTGTTATTTGCTATTTGGATAAGGTGTCCTACACTGGGTGTGACTGGTGGTTGGGTGATTCCAGGTCTTGCATTCAAGTGGGTTACTTTGTGTGAGTGAGTTCTCACTACTTGATACTCCCTAGGGTTAGGAGTTCTCTGGTTGTATAGGGTCTTGGAGTCAGTGCTCCCACTCCAAAGGCTCAGGGCTGGATCACTGGCCAGGAACAGTGTTACAACAGGTGCTTTGTTATGGCATTAAGTTAGATTAAAATAAATATCCAAAAAAGAGAAACCAAAAGTGAACCCCAGACAAATGGCAGTTACACTGTCACACAAATAATAATTAAAATAATGGAATATACACATATATCCCAATACTGTTACAAACCTATAGCAAGATCTTTCTATTCAAGTTTCCTCAGCAGTGTTCCATCAGATATCAAGTAGATAGATGGTCTACTCAAGTAGATAGATGGTCTACTCTAAATTGTTCCTGGAAAAAGAAATTCAGTAATGGCTGAACTTACAAAATAGCTTTTTATTTTTAATAGTTTTTCAGAGCTTTTCACATGCTAAAAAATACTTAAAAGATCAAAAATTTTCAAGCAAAGAATATGGTATATATTATTTCCAAAACTTATTTTAACCATTAAATCCTTATTTGCACAATACATTTTAACATCTCTTGAGTAAAGCTTGTGAAAAGACTCAATGAACTTGAGTTTAAGCATATTCTGGGAGATAGTGAAGGACACAAAAGCCTGGGGTGCTGCAGTCCATGGGGTCTCAAGGAGTCAAAAACAACTTAGAGACTCAACAACAAAGAGATATACTCTTTCTTGTGCTTTACTAAGCTCCAGAGTGAGGTAGAAAGGTACAGAGATGGATGGGCTTGCTATGTGGACTATGTCTCCCAAGTGGTTTAACCTGATCTGTAATCAGTCTTCGTAGTGTGAGTTGTGTGTCTTAACTTGCCACATAAATAGGAAAGTGTTAACCGAGCAAGTCTGAGTTGCTCAAATCATGCACATTTTCAGAAGGGCCTACTTGTATAACTGGCCCTTGGCTAGGGCCTACTTGTATAACTGGCCCTTGGCTAACTCCTGGAAACTGAGCCTTTGTTATTAACTGATGTGTTTTACATGCCTGAAACCTTGAGCCATGTTGTACCAGCTTTTCTAGATCATTTGTGCAAGAATATGATTGTGGTGAATTCCTGCTTTTCTTCCGGGATTCTGAAGATTTTGATGACTGAAGTTCATAAAAAACCTGGACTTTTAGACTCAAAATATCTTCCTTAGAAGACAAAAGAAAACCCTAAAAATGTCACACTTGTTACTACAATTGGTTGCTGGGGGATTGATAAACGTGTCCTGTGCAACTCCATTGGGAGAGGGCACTTGGAAACTGGTATCAGTTATCCACCAGATTTCACCTCATACACTTTTTTCCTGTATTAATCCTGTTCTGTATCCTGTCACTGTAATAATCCTGTCACTGTAATAAATCATAGCTGAGTATAACAACTTTTAAGCCGTATAAGTCCTTCTACTGAGTCATCAAACCAGGGAGTACTGACACAGCACAGGTGCCCATTTGTTTGGTGTACCTACCAGGTAGGTGGTCAGCAGTCACCAGTCAATAGAGGAAAGAATATTAATAAGAAGGGTCATCAGACATCCTTCAAAGTATTTGCAGTTTGTATAATTGTTCATGAAAGACTTGAAAATTAAAGCTGAGCATTAAAGCTGAGCAAGTTTATAAGGTTGTAATTAAGATGCTATTAAGATGCTATTAGGGCAATTTTAGACAACAAGAATTGTTGAATTCTTTATATAAATGTGGGTCATTTTGTTCTTTTTGAAGACTTTGGTTGTAACTTTTCCTTAAAATAATGTTATGTATTGAGTGATTTTAGAGCTAGCAATAGTTTGTGCAACTTTTAAGAAATAATGAACGATTTCATTTGTGTTTAATAGCCTCATTAGACCTTTATAGTAATAACAAGCAGTTAACATATATCACTTGCTGTGTGACAGTCACTAGTGCTTTTACTTGGATTATCTTGTTTAATCCTCAACCACTTTATGAAGCAGGTATGTAATCATTTCCATTTTACATAAAAGGAAACAAAGCTTTACAGAGAGTAAGTTAATTTGCCCAATGTCAGATTCTCTAATGGACTTCCCTGGTGGCTCAGATGGTAAAGCGTCTGTCTACAATGCGGGAGACCCGGGTTTGATCCCTGGGTCAGGAAGATCCGCTGGAGAAGGAAATGACAATCCACTCCAGTACTATTGCCTGGAAAATCCCATGGACAGAGGCAAAAATTGACCTATTTCCCAAACTTTACTGCAGAGTCATTCTTTACTGGCATTAGATCTAAAGGCATTAGATCTAAAGGCAAATTACAGATAGTCAGAATTAGCCTTGAAGACCCTCAGATCACCCAGACAATATGTTTGTCAAAAAGTTCAATACAGTTTTTTCTCTATTCCTTGGGATAGGTCACCATTTTTTGAATATCATGTTATTTTTCAAATGTACTGTATTATCATTAGCACATCACAAGCATGCATGTAACAAGAGAGATGAAAGACTTGAGTCCAACTAAGGGAATTGTCAATTAATGTCCTCAGGGCTCTAGGCAAATGCTCAATGAATGGAATGGCAGATATTTCAAACTAGTTTAATTGTGCCTGCTTCTCATATGTACTGTCATTCTCTTGCTGCCTGCCTCACTGTTTATTTAACAGATATTTATTTAGTGCCTAATATATGCCACGGACTGAAGTGAGCAAAACAGTTTGTGCCTTCTGAAATTTGCATTATGGCGAGGGAGAGAGACAGAATGAGGATGCGTATTATGTCTGAATGTATGTGTATTCAAGCACGTGATACATACCATAGGAAGGAAATACAGGAGGCGAGGGAATGCCAGGGCTTAAGAGGTGAAAGAGCAGTTTCCAGGTGGTTGTTTCTTTTAAATGTATATATGGGGTGGTCAAAGAAGTCTCTCCAGAGGAAATAAGGGAGTAAGCCATGTGGCCACCTGGAAGTGTATGTTGCAGGCAGAGGAACCAGTCGGCAGTGACGTGAGCATATATCTAGATGTTCAAGGAGCAACAAGGAGGCCAGTGTGTCTGGCACATGGTAAACAAGTGAGAGAAAGAGTAGTAGGAAATGAGTTTTGTAGCAACAGAATGTGGGGAAGATATTGTAGGTCCTTGGAAGCCACAGTCAGGATTTGGGAGTGTTGCGGAAAGCCATTAGAGTGTTTAAGCACATGAGAGATGATTCCGGCAGCCGTGGAGAAAAGAGATTGTTGGGAGAAAAGAGTAGAAACCAGGAGCAGGTAGGAGACTGCCATGAGAGTCCAGGTGAGTGACTTGGACTGATCTGGTGGCAGTGGTAGGAGGTGATGAAAAGTGGAAAGACTATGGTTTTATAAGTGGGGTGGGTGTGGGGCATGAGAGAGTTGAGTGACCAATTTTCATCCTGAGCAGCTGCAAGAGTGACGTTCCTATATATTGAGATATTGGAGAGACTAGGGAAGGAACAGATTTTTTGCAGGGTGGATGGGGGAAAACCTGGAGTTTAATTTTGTTCATGTGAATGGAGTTTAATTTTGTTCATGTGAATGAAATGCATGCTAGATATCAAATAGTGATGTTGAGTAGGCAGTTGGATGAATGTTATTTGAAATCATGAAATTAGATGAGATATAAGTACAACCAGAGAAGAGATTTCTGGCAGCTATATATGAGCAATTTTTTATCATGTTGTCTTGCTATCCGCTTCTTTTTTTTTCCCCTTTCTCCCCTCTCGAGCACATACAGGTGAATTTATGTTGGGCTGTACCTGTGATACGATCCAATTAACATTACTTCTAAATAAGATGAAACCAAAACAGTAATACAAATACATTATAGTTATATACTGCTTTGAACTTAGTAATGAATTTGTATTTCTCCAATGCCTGTTATGTACCAGTAATGTCTATTTTCAATGCCTGTTATGTACCAGTAATGTCTATTTTCATATACATGTACCAGTAATGTCTATTTTCATATACATGATCTCATTGGATTTTCTTAAATGGTTACTTGTGTTTTAAGTGGAAATGATGAGCCTGTGGAAACACTTTTGGAGAAAACATTCTTTTATAAAATGCATCTTTTAATGGACAAGTGCATGTGCATAAAAATTGCAGTTGCTAATATGTAGTAGAAAAACCACTAAGTAGCTATGAGCAAGTGTCTTACATCTCTTGGGTCCTGTTTCCTATTGGTAAAATAAAAGGACCAGCTTTGAAAAGGAACATGGTCAAGGAGTTCTCAAATAGTAGATTCAGATCAGTTGTTCTGATTTATGCTTCTATAGCCATGCTGTCCAATATCACTAGCCACATGTGTCTATTTAAATTGGTTTAAAATTAAAATTTAATAAAATGTAAAACTCCATTCTCTGTTGCACTTGCCACATTTCAAGTGCTTAACAACCACATGTGGCAGTGGATACCACTTCAGATAGTGCAGCTATAAAACATCATCACTTAAAGTTCTGTTGGACAGACATTGCTTTATACAACCATTTCTATAACGTAACTCTTTTGGGAGTTACCTGGTTAAATTTGCTTAATTTTAGAAGGTTCAACATTATGGTTCAACATTATTGATCTTTTCAAAAATAAATATAGCTAGCTCATTTTCACATATCATGTTTGAATAGTTTATACTTCACATTTGTATTTAAATAAACTCATAACTACAAATAGCATAGGACTTGTCCCACTGTAATCTAATTGATATAATTATCATACTGATTACCTGTATGATAAATACATTGAAACCCAAATACTAATGTATTATTTATGATACGATGTGGTAAAATTCTGGCTTTAAAATTTTTAAGCCCTTAGAATTAAGAGCAATTTCTGATCCCGGGATTTGTGATGGTAGAAATTATTTCTAATATTTCTAATATTTTCTGTAAACAGAAGAAAGGAATTCATCGTTGTACACAGTGCAGACTACAATTTTTGACTTACAAGGAGAAACTGGTTCACAAGCTGGAACATCGGACATTTATAAAGCCTAAAGAGCTAGAGGGATTGCCTCCTGGGACAAAAGTGAGTTGTGTTTTTTTTCCCCTGGTGGTATTCTTTTTTTATAATGTTTAATTGCTTTACAATATTGTGTTGGTTTCTGCCATACATCAACCACAGATGCTGCGCTCTCCTTTTGTCCCACCCTCTTCTTTCTCCCATGTCCGAAATTCTGTTCTCTGTCTGCATCCCCAAAAAAGTGAATTTTAAATAGGTTGTATTCTGCCATTATATGACAATAGAAATAAACCCCTTATAATATTAAAAATTGACTTCTGGTTGTCATCAAAATTTTTTTTGGGTTTAATCATTCTTATGCTTAGAAAGAAAATTTTTGGCCCATTGTTTTTTGAATTGATTGAAATGTGCTATACTGGAGCACATTCATTTGTAGTGAGTGCAACTAGATTAACTGTAGACTGAGTCAATGTGTTGTTTCAATATGTCTGCTTCAGCTGGTGAGGAATCATGTTTAATTTATCTTTGTGTCTCCAACATCTGTTATAATGCCTTGAATGTCATGGTTTGTTGAAGTTAGTATTACTGAAACTACTCTTAGAGAAGCAAGTTCTCTTGATTAACATTGCTGTTAAGTGAGCAAACATACATCTGACTACAAATTTCATTTTCCCTATTTGCCTTATGTATATCTGTTTTCTCTCACTTCTTTTTTCACATTTATTTATTTTAATTGGAGGCTGATTACTTTTACAATATTCTACTGGTTTTGCCATACATCAACATGAATCCGCCACAGGTATACACGTGTTCCCCATCCTGAACCCTCCTCCCTCCTCCCTCCCCGTATGAAGTCAGCTTTTGACTGTTTGCTCCAGTGGAGAGATACATAATCCAAAGTGAAATAATTCCCAAACACGTATTTTGAGTACTAACCTTTGAATGTATGTCTGCTATTTGAGTTCATTAAAATAATGGAAAGCAGTGCTCTGAAGCTCTAGAGCGAGAGAAGCTATCCAGTATCTTTCCCTATAGGCCATTCATTCCATGCTGGAAGAAGACATGCAGAGTTCTAATAGTATAAGCAGTGCAGTCCTTTCTCATATCTTCCCTTAAGTGTTTTGTTCAGTTCGATCACTCAGTAGTGTACGAGTTTTTTCGACCCCATGGACTACAGCATGCCAGGCCTCCCTGGCCATCACCAACTCCTGGAGCTTGCTCAAACTCATGTTCATCAAGTCAGTGATGCTATCCAATCATCTCATCCTCTGTTGTCCCCTTCTCCCCTTCTCCAGCCTTCAGTCTTTCCCAGCATTAGGGTCTTTTCCAATGAGGCAGTTCTTCACATCAGGTGGCCAAAGTATTGGAGCTTCAGCATCAGTCCTTCCAGTGAATGTTTAGGACTGATTTCCTTTATGATTGACTGGTTGGCTCTCCTTGGTTGGCTCTCCTTGCTGTCCAAGGGACTCTGAAGAGTCTTCTTCAACACTACAGTTCAAAAGCATCAATTCTTCAGTGCCCCACTTGTTAGCACTTCAGAATTACGTTTTCAGTGTGCTTTTTCATTCTATTACTTAATCCCTGTAACAAACCAATGAGGTAGAGAAGGCAGGTATTATTCCCATATTACAGATGAGGCTTAGTATAAGTTACTTACTCAAGGTCACATGGCTTGGAAGAGGTGGTATTGAAAGTTAACCTCAGGTTTTTTGACTCCTATTTCAGCGCCTTTTGTATGATACTAAGCCACAAGTATTTCATAGGCCTTTCTCATTTGCTGTTCCTTAAGTACATGGCAGTAGTATCAAGTTATTAAAGAAAATGTTAATAGGTAACTGTTTTTCACTATTAACCAAATGGGTATAATCAAACATTTATTTTTCTGAATATTAAATGATAAATTTTTTATTAGCTCCCTCTAAGAAAATTGTAAGTATTAATTAAACTCTCCATGCTGTATGATGAATTGCTGTAACCGCCACAGTAACCTTTGGAACCATAAATCCTGCTTGATGAACTCCCAGAGAGAGCAGGTCACATTTATTGGAGATCTGTTCATTTGTTTTTAGAGGGGTGTAGGTACTTTTTTTTAATTGAAGTATAATTGATGTACAATATTACATATTTCCAGTGTGACATAGTGATTCTGAAGATCTGTTTTATAGTTACCAAGGAGTAATGCAGGCCTTTCCAGATTTATCTCAGGATTTGAGATTTAAAATTTGACCTCCAGCTATTCAGTTATATCAGAACATAAAATAGCCATAGGATGAGCTCTTTTGACCTATTAAAATATCTGTTAACATTCAATACAAAACCAGTATTACAATAGTAAGTAAATACTGAGGTGAATTTCATTTAATTCGTGTGACTATAGAATAAGAGCTGACTGATTGGAAAAGACTGATGCTGGGAAGGCTTGAGGGCAGGAGAAGGGGGCTACAGAGGAGATGGTTGAATGGCGGCATCGAATCACTGGACATGAGTTTGGGCAAACTCCAGGAGATAAGTGAAGGACAGGGAAGCCTGGCATGCTGCAGTCCATGGGATTGCAAAGAGTCAAACATGATTCAGTGACTGAACAACAAAAATTTAGAATAAATGGGAGACTTCTTTGATTGTAGTTTATACTTAGATATTTAACTTTTTGTATGGCAGTGCTCCCCCCCCCCCCGTAACAACTTTATTAGCATGTAATACCATGCATACAATTTACCCATTTAAAGTATACAATTCATTGGTTTTTAGCATATTCACAGAGTTGTGAAAACATCACCACATATCCAGTCACTCCCAATTTCCCCTCAACAACAACAGACAAACTTTAACCTGTTTTCTGTCCCTATGAATTTTCCTGTTCTGTACATTTCATATAAATGGAATCATAATATCTACAATATATGGTCCTTTATGGCTTATTTCTTTCATTTAGTATAATGTTTCTCAGGTTCATCCTGTACCTTGTATCAGTGCTTCATTCTCTTTTAAGGCTGTATTAGTACTTATCAGTACCTTTATGGCTGAATATTATTCAATACCTTTATGGCTGAATATTATTCAATTGTATGAATATGCCGTATTTTTTTTATTCACTCATCAGTTGGGGAGCATTCGGTTTGTCTCTATTTTTTGACTACAATGAATAATGCTGTCAGGAAATTTCATGTGCAAATTTTTGTATGGACATTTCCCTTGAGTGAAATTGCTAGGAGTGGAACACCTAAGGGTTATATAATAATTCTTATGTTTAACATTTTAAAGAACTGCCAAACTTTTCCAAAGCTACTGTACCATTTTGCACATTCCCACCAGCAATATATGAAGGCTGAAATTTCTCCACATCCTGTCAGCACATGTTGCTACCAGTCTTTTTCATTATAGCCATTTAGTTGGTCTAAAGTAATGTATTACTGGAGTTTTGATTTCCATTTCCTTACTAACCAATGATGTTGAGCATCTTTTTGCATGCTTGTTTCATATGTATATTTTCTTTGAAGAAATACCTATTCAGATCATTTGCCCATTTGTTAATTGGGTTGTTTTTTATTGAGTTGTAAGTTATGCTGTATACATGTCCCTTATTAGAGATATGATTTGCAAATATTTTCTCTCATTCTGTGGTCATATTTTCACTTTCTTAACAGTGTCCTTTGAAGTACAAAAGTTTTCATTTTTATGAAGTCCATTTATCTGTTCTTTCTTTGGTTTCTTGTGCTGTTAGTATCATACCTTAAGAAAGCATTGCCTAACCCAAGGTCATGAAGATTTACTCCTATGTTGTCTTCTAAGAGTTCTGCAGTTTTACCTGTTACAATCTGGTCTTTGATACATTTTGGATTAATTTTTGTATTTAATATGAGGTAGGGTCCAAATTGGTTCTTTTGCAGGTAGATATCCAGCTGTCCTAGCACTATTATGTTGGTAAGACTATTGTTTTCCCCCTTGGATTATTTTGGCACCCTTGTCAAAAACCAATTACGCTCTGCATAGAGTGATTTTTTTAATATTAATGTGATGATTAGTTTTCTAAAGTATATATTACCTTTATTTTTATAGGTCACTATCCGAGCTTCAATTGGATCTCTTCATTCAGGACCATCAACTTCCAAGAGTATCCTATCTTCCAGTAGTTCTGCAAGCACTTCTCTGCAGGTCTCACCTTCAAAGTCTAAAACTACAACTACTGGAAGTTCTCCAAGATCTAATGCAAATGAATATAAGACTAGAAAGTTTCGTGCAACTACATCCACTAGAAGTAAACCTAGTACAAGTAAGCAAGGTAGAGGTGCAGCTAAATGCAGAGCGAAAACCTCTTACAAGCCAAAGAAGCAGCGCAACAGGAAGAGTAGAATCAGCATAGCTTTGAAGAACTTACGGTAATATCTTTTATTCTTGATACACATTCCTATTTCAATATTCAAGGTTATTTTAATATAGCTTACCATATCACTAGATAATCACTTATCTGGCATAAAGGCCAAGAAAATAATAAAAAGATACTTTTTACTAGTGCTGAACAGAACTTGAATTAGTGTACTTATTTTATAATTGCCATCTTCTACACTAATCTTATAATTTGTGCTTATATCTTATGATAGCTGAATTGGTTTAACTGATATTAGAGTTTTTACTCTTATTGTTTCAAAGCAGATTTTCAAATTTCAAGTCTCTATTTAAAGATTTAATTAAATAAAACATGAATGTCTTTACCTTATTTTTTGGTTTTACAATATATTTATCATTTTTTTCTGTCTCCATAAGGTGTCGTCGGGGAGTATACACGTGCATTGAATGTCATACCAAAATAAAAGATTTTGCAAGCCACTTTTCATTATTTGTGCACTGTGATTTTTGCAAATACAGCACAAACTGTAACAAAGCCTTTGTAAATCATATGCTGAGGTGAGTTAAACATGTACATGGCCAGTCAAAACTACCATTCAAGATAATCTGTTTTTTTAAAACAAAGCCACTTTGTCACATCAAGGATCTAAAAAGATCTAGCAACAGGGAACTTCTTTTCCAGCATAATAACTCATGAATTAGCAGGACAAAATTTTTAGGAACAGGCTAATGAAATTAGAATAGGTTTGGTAGGGAAGTTATTTTTCTAAGTCTTTCAAAAAGTGAATAAAATTTCAAATGTTCCAAAATATCTTATCAGATAAGTGCATGTAGCTGTGCAGTGTTCCCCACTTCAAAGCAATCTCTTTTAGAGACTTCAGCTTTGTCAGAAATGCTAGGAATATCATCGGTGCTCACATGCTCACACTCTTGTGTTTATCTCTCATTCTCCCTCTAACCCATCTGTCCATTTGTTTTTCAAGGCCTCCATCTTTGCATTCATTTGATGAAATGAGACTGCAGGAATAGTCCAGTCATGACATTACTGTTGGAATTCTTTTTCATATATCAATTATTTTACATTATTTGAGCACCTACCATGTACTGTATGCTAGAGAAAGACTTCAAAGCCCACATTACTTTCATTTGAATCTTATTAGTACTTTATTCCTTCAGTATGGATTTTTCTAAATAAAAATTGTTCAGATATAAATGTTGATTATTCAAATGGAGGTAGGTCTATTTATTTTCAGTCAGAAATAAGATAA
The DNA here is from genome assembly GCF_014754425.2 of Oryx dammah. Taxonomy (NCBI): domain Eukaryota; kingdom Metazoa; phylum Chordata; class Mammalia; order Artiodactyla; family Bovidae; genus Oryx; species Oryx dammah. The sequence continues at coordinate 25,865,550 of NW_024070207.1, forward strand.
AACCAATAAAAGTGGTTTCTTGGAGCTTATAATAAAGGTCAAGGACCTTTATTCTGCCTGTGTTACTTTATGGTCATAGTTAGCTATCACTTTCAAGGATTTGCCCACATTTTTTAATGCCTTCAGCACTTAACTCTGTTTTTTTTCCCCTTGATGATTCCCCAGCCCAACTTCATCATACCTTGACTTTAATGCCAGCACTTCACACCTACCTCTAAGGCATTTAAAAAATGCCACCATCCAATGTTACCTTGTCATATGCAATATTCATTCATTTTAAAATCTCATTACTTCTAGACTTTTAGTCTTGGCTCCTCCTTTCAGTCCAGTGTCACTAAACCCAATCTTATAGTTAACGTCAGCCTCAAAGTCACCTGTTGTGAATCTTGTTTTTTGTTCTAGAATCCTTCACATCTTCAGCCACGCTTACCTTGCTATCCTTGACTCTCTTACCCTTTTTGATCTTTCTCTTTGCTCAGTTCTAGACTGTGCTTGATTTAGTCAGCTTTGAATTTATGAACTTTAATTTTAATGCGGTCCTCTCTTTTAAGAATACTTACTTGTTTTTGTCTTCAACATCTGTGTAGATGCTTTTCAGTACCTTCAGGATTTTATTCTAGTCTCTCAGTTGTTAATCTTACCCACTAATTACTCAGAGGTCATCTTTTTTCATTTTTCCCAAGGTTAACCTTTTCTACCTCAAATCTTTTCCCCTTCATCCAGACATTAATCTCAGAAAAAGACATGTCCACTTTTTCAAAGTTAGTTTTGCCCCTCATCTCTTCCATTTTCTCCATAATCTTACGCACCCTCATTTCATCTTTTCCTCTGTACCACATTCCTTCTGCCTACAAATATTTTCAGGGTTTTTTTTAGTATGAGGGAAAGATGCCTTTAATTTGCATATTTTCTTATCTTCCTTTCACTTTCAACATTTGTAAAACGTATTCTTTTCTATCTTATGTTGTCATTTCTTTACCCTTTGTAATTTGAGTATCACCCCCATCTTAATCACTTCAAGCTGCCCCTTTCAAGATTATCAATCATGTCTTAATCACTAAATGTATTTACTGCTTTTCATTCTTACTCTTCTATGACTTGTATTTGATGCTTTTGATCGCTCACTCTTTAAACTCTGCCAGTTCTCCTAAACGATTACCACATTTTTTTTCTTTTTTGCTCCTCCATTTCATTACCTTTTCTTTCTTCAGCTCATTTTGCCACTTTGCATTTCTTTTCTTGGTACCTTAACCACTCTTGAGAGTTTTATATTTTACCTTTCAACTGTAAAATCCTCCAATTTCAATGCTGAGTTTTCCTGAGATCCAACTCTTCATCTCAAACTATTTGATAGATTACAGGACACAAATAAGTCAAACATTTTTGTCTTGTCTAGGATCCAAGCTATTATTACCCCCTCCCCTTTAGGCTCAGTCTGTCTCAATGCAAGTTTCTGAAGCCTATGGTGTTCTCTCGATCTGGCACCGTTCATCATGGCTTCCTGAAAATCTGTCTTTCTGTGATTTACCACTCTGCCTCACAACTACTCCAGTGGTTCTGCACCTATGCCTCAGTTGTTCCAAACCAGACTCCAGCCAGCCTTCTTCTCAGTATACTGCTGGCGGGGAACACTGGTCTCTTATTCTGTGCCAAACACACGGCTGCTCCAGCAGGGCTTTAATTCTGCCCTGAATTTATAGGATATTAAATTGAAAATTATCTTTAGGGTTCCTTAAGTTCATGGATCATTCTGTCCTCTCCCATTTGCCATAGGCTCCTCAACTGTCTTGTGGGACCTATGGCCCCATTCTACCCCCAAAATACCCCAACTGGCCCTACGCTTCTTTCATAAACTTTCTAATTTCTAGTGAGCCCCAAGCCTGTACTGCATCATCATCAGGCACACTTACTCATCGTTCAGATCATATAGAACTGAAGTTGTCCACTTACACTCTTCTAAGGGCTTTGTAAGGCTGTGTTTGCCCTACTTCACTCATGCCTTGCTTCCTTGGTTATTTCAAGTACCTCCCCCTAATTGGATACCCTCACTCTGACTCAGTGTGGAATTTTTGTCATAAGATTGAGCTCTGTACATACAAAAGCTTTGTTTTCTCAGAGGTCGAGCACCTTTATCCTCAACCCATAGCAACTCTGTAACCATACCAGACAGAAGTCAACCCCTCAAAATAATTGATCTTCCCCAGTGTATAGTGTGTCCCATATTCCATAGAGTGATTTTTTCTTATTCTTGGTTATTCTTTGGCATGCTCCTCCTTCCCTCTCATTTTACCTTCTGTGAAGTATCTGATCACTGTGGTCCCTCATAGGAATCAATGGTTTTTTTGAGTTCTGTACTATGCGGCTATTCTGCCTCATATTAAATATGTGTCTTACCTACTTGAGAGAGTGGTTCTTTGTATTCACCATGGCATCTATTCTGAGGACTTTTTCTTGGGGATAGGTATTCTTTTCCCATGTGTACATGATATGTTGATGGATAGTTACCATGTGTCTAAGGATATCCATTGAATTGATGTGTTGCCTAGTTTGGGTCTGTCAGTGCAAGCTAGGGCTAGCAAAGTTTCAATAAGTTTTTCAGATGATTAGTTTGTGTAAGAATCATCTGAAAAGCTTACTGAAACTGATTTCTGGGCACCACCACCAGAGATTAGTTCAGTAGGTCTGGAGTGGGAGCTGAGACTTTGTATTCAGTATTTCTAATAAGCTCCCAGGTGATTCAGATGCTGCTGGTCCTATGGACCACACTTTGAGTAATACTGTGCTATGCCAAAAGAAAAGTCGCTTAGGCATGTTCCACTCTTTGCAAGCCCATGGATTGTAGCCTGCCAGGCTCCTCTGTCTATGGACTTCTCCAGGCAAAAATACTAGGGTGGGGAGCCACTCCCTTCTCCAGGGGATCTTTCCGACCCGGGGATTGAACCCAGATCTCCTGCATTAGCAGGCAGATTCTTTGCCTTCTGAGCCACCAAGGATCCTGGCTAATTCTGCCTGACTTTCTAATACAGGAAAGCTTTCCTTATCAACTTAGAAGGCAGTATAGAAGCTGTTAGCATCGGCTGCAAAATTTGGTTAGTGGTTTTCTGTGCATAGAGGAAGTATTGTTTTAAGTTGAGTTCTGCTTCCTTTAATTGATGTTCTTTAAAAGCTCTTACAGTAATTGCAGAAGATTCTTTAAGTGTTTCTTTTTACTGATGGTAATGTCACTTGGCCTAAGAAACAGTTTTTTCCAGGGTCCCCAAGCTAAGATTATAAAGTATTAACTTCTAACAGTTTATATTACAGCAAAATAGATCATTAGCAAATAACTTTTAAATTGTTCTCTTAAGTGAAAATATTTGATGCTCTTTGCATGTTTAACTCATTTTTTTTAATAGCAGTGAGGTATAATCATTTAAGATTATTCTCAGGGAAATATGTTAGAAAATACAATGATAACATGAAATGTAAGATAAAAATCTTGAATTAAACAGATGCTAATAGAATTTTATAATTGTGGTCTTTTATTCAAAACTAGGAAACTAAGTATAGGCTTGAAAAATTGTCATAAAATTAATTAATGACTTACTGTATAATAAAATTTCATTTCTTTCTTGTCTTTCTAGCTTTCATGCCAGCCAGCCAGCTAAACGGTTTTGCATGTTTAAGAGGTGTTCTAGAACTCTCAGGTAAGGAATTAATCTTTTTTTAATTCTCTCTATAGTAACTTTGTAACCTGATGCTGGAGTGCCTAGTTTGGAAAATGAAATAATTGCTACTGGACATAATAGAGTTCTATTCATTATATCCTTAGATCAAAGAGGGGATTACCTAATAGTCTCCAGCTAAACTTTGTTTCTGGAGAAGGCAATGGCACCCCACTCCAGTACTCTTGCCTGGAAAATCCCATGGACAGAGGAGCCTGGTGGGCTGCAGTCCCTGGGGTCGCGAAGAGTCGGACACGACTGAGCGACTTCACTTTCCCTTTTCCCTTTCATGCATTGGAGAAGGAAATGGCAACCCACTCCAGTGTTCTTGCCTGGAGAATCCCAGGGACGGCGGAGTCTGTGGGGTCGCACAGAGTCGGACACGACTGAAGCAACTTAGCAGCAGCAGCAAACTTTGTTTCAGTGATACTAAGCATTAAGATGAAACTTGCATGAATGTGCATTATAAAATTAAAAAATAAGGCTCTCTAGCAATATTTGAATATTTAAAGACTTTTAAGATAGTTGACAAAGTGACTTTTCAGGAATTGTGAACATTTCTGAAAGGATCGATAATGTTGGTGCTACCACACACACTTAGCTCAGAATTCACTAAGGACCATTTTTTCACATTATTCTAGTTCCTTTTGACTCCATTTTCCTTTGGTTAATTATTTTGTTATTGCTATTTGAGATACCAGTGTCAAGATCTTTATATTAATACCATCAGGTTAGCCAACACTTGTCTTAATGCTTTGGGTTAGTGGAAAAGAAGAAGAGGGGATGCTGTGACTCAGGATCTTATATTTTGATGTCTTCTGCCTCATTTGCTCTTCTCTGTCGCCTCCTTTAGGTCTCTCCTTGACCACCCCATTTAAGATACCATCCTTTCCCAGCCCCACTCCTAACACTATCTCTCTTTCTTGCTTTGTTTTTACTTCATGGCAACTTTTACTGTTCAGTAGATTGTATATTTCACCCTCTTGTTTACTGTCTGTATCTTCTGACTAGAATGTGTATGATTTGGATATTCGGCTATTCCAGACATTTGTTGGGCATTCAGTAGTGGCCTGGCATGTGGTAGGCTTTTGTGAATATTTATTGACTAAATTAATATTGAAAGTGACATGTGGAGTGTGTAGATGAGACACCAATAATAGGTCATAGGAAGAAGAAACTTATTCCATTTTTTAAAAATACATCAGTGTAATTTTAAAACTATTGCTAAATTCAGGGAATTAGGAAATACCAATAAACTTTATCTAGATATTAACATTTACTAAACATTTTTTATAATGAAAAGGATTTATTCTAAAGATGAGAATTTAATTTGATTTTTATTTCACTGTTGTCAAACTGAGTTGTGCGCTTGGTTCTTAGATTTAATTGTACGACTTTTTTTTCTCACATAGGGTGGGTCTCAAATTTAAATAGAAAACTGGTGATTTTCTATGTTACTTTATTAAAATGCAGTGTTCATTTTTAAATTCATTGTATATCATGTATAACACAAGGTAGCAAATTCTGTGACGATGACAGTGATGAAGTAGGCTTGGTACCAACCTTCAAGGAATGTACAATTTATAAGATGTGAACATAAGTAACTACAGAAATTAATACACGGAGGTTTGTAATAAGTGCAATGAAAGTTACAATTTGAAGAGAAAGAGGTTTCTACTTTTAAGAAGAGGCACAGGGGCATTTTAGTGGGAAAAACAGCATGAATGAAAATTAAGAAAGGAAAAAAGCAAATAATAAACACAGTGAATGACAAGTAGTACAGTTTGGATGAAGCATGAAGTTCATACTACTAAGTTCAGAGTCTGGGAATAGTTTTGAGCTTAGATCCAGATTGTGGAATCCTCGAAAAAGCCTAGGGAATTTGGACTTAATTTGAAGATGTTGGGAAAGCCATTGGTGCTTCATGTAGAATCAAAGGTACTAAAGGAAGATCAATTTGGAGGGCTATACAAGGTGAGTTGTAGCTACACGAGGCAAGTGCATGCTTAGTCGCTCAGTCCGTGTCCAACTCTTTACAGCCCCATGGACTGTGGCCTGCCAGGCTCCTCTGTCCACGGAATTTTCCAGGCAGGAGTACTGGAGTGGGTTGCCATTCCCTTCTCCATGGATCTTCCCCACCCAGGGATCAAACCCGAGTCTCCTGTGTCTCCTGCTTTGCCAAGCAGATTCTTTACCACTGAGCCACCTGGGAAGCCCACGTGTGAGGCACATAGATTGACTGTTGCAGTAGTTAAGACTGATTTAATAAGATAATCTTGGTTGAAGTGGTACCATGCCACATTAAAGAAGATGGGCTCTAGAATCAAAAGGTTCAGTTTCAGACCTGGTCCTGACCTTTTAAGTTACTAAACCTGAACCTGCCCTCGATTTAAAAAAGTTAAAATTACAACACCTACCTCTTTGGATTGTTACACAATATAGGTGAGATGATATATCTAAAACCCTCAGCCTGCACAGAGTAAGTGCTCAATAAATTGCTAATAGTGAATATTATAAAATTTTTCAAATAGTGACTGTCTTAAGGAAAAAAGAGTCAGAAATAGCTACAGTTTTGAGCATTTTTGTCAGGGGCATGGCATCGTTAAGGAGACCAGTCAGGAGGAATGACTTTTCCCAGGTAAAGAGGAAAGTACACAACTTTAGTTTCATGAAGATCATTTCTGATGTGACAACTCCGTGTTACATATACAACAGGCTGTTAAGAGTAGAGCTGCAAGGGATGAATTAGACTAAGCTGTACTATGAATTTCTTCTTATACAGGTAAAGTACTTAATGTTAAAGTATTTAAATTTAAAACTGCAAAAGTATATTTATGCTTTGTTAATAAGCTGATAATGATAATTGCATGATTTATGTTCACATAATTTACTTTTAAGACCTCATTTCTTGTTTTATCATCATTTAAATAGGACATTAGATTCTAGGCTTCACAGAGTATCCTTTTTTGTTGACTTTTATATTTGTAACACAAATCCATACTAGTAGTACAGAGTATGTAAAGAAGGTTCTCAGCAAATGTATATTGATTGGATGAATCTTGCTTTGCTGATGGGCAAAGGCAGAGAAAGATCATGCCTTGCACAAGTTACACAAGTTGTTAGTGGAGTCCAGACTGGATTTTAGTTCTCTCTTCACTCATAACTTTTAGGAACCACAAGAGAGGGAACTGGAGAAGGAAATGACAACCCACTCCAGTACTCTTGCCTGGGAAATCCTATGGACAGAGGAGCCTGGCAGGCTACAGTCCATAGGGTTGCAAAGAGTTGGACACAACTGAGCGACTAAACAACATCGAGGAGAGGGAACAGCATATAGAGCACTAAATGTTTGCATAATTTAGACATGGCGATGCCATATTCTAGAGACATGCCATTTCATGTATATACAGCTTATATAACAAAATTTGGAAATGGTCACAACACACACAAAAAAAAGTTATTATGTGGAAAAATAATAATTGAATTTGTGTTTTGTTTTTTTTTTTAAAGACAACCTTTTCTTTCTCTTATTTTTTTTTTCATAGGGGCATTACTCTAGTGTGCCTTAAATGTGATTTCCTGGTTGATTCTTCGGGTCTGGATCTTATGGCTAAACACTTAAGTCAACGTAAAACTCACACTTGCCAAGTTATAATGGAGAATGGTACGTGTATATAATTGTGTTACTTTAGATTTCTGATATTTATTCTATATTATTTATTCTGATATTTATTCTAGGTGGTTCTGATCAACCACAGTACAGGCTCTTACATATTAAAATAATAGTTTCATTCCTCATACATTCTTTAAAAACATTTTGTTTTATATTGAAGTATAGTTGATTTACAGTGTTATATTATATTAGTCTTGGTGTACAACACACTGATTTACTTATATATAGAGAGATTCTTTTCATTACAGTTTATTGCAAGATATTAAATATAGTTCCCAGTGCTATACAGTTGGAACCATGTTCTTTATCTATTTTGTATATGGTAGTTTATATTTGCTAATCCCAAACTCCTAATTTATCCTTTCCCTTCCTTTCCCTTTCTCATTCCTCATATATTCTATTTTAAATGTAAAATTCTTTCTAATTTCAGTTCCTGAAAGTACCTCAGCTTTTGAACCCACTTCTGCGTAAGTTTAATATTCATTCAGTGCATTTTTCTTTGATGGATTTTAGCACTATTGCATTTATTGAATGTATCACTAATAGAAATGAAAAATATTAAAGTTCTTTGTTTTTGTTTTTGTTTTTAAAGCCTCTTGTTGAAATAGATTCCTGCTCTATGGAGCTCGTGCAGCATGGTGCAAGACAAGTTGGAGTTTCCTAAGTTCAAAGTTCTGAAATGTTTTCTCATACAAAATCAATTAAACAGCCAAGTTCATGACACTAGTTGTCGTTATTCAGTTCTTTTCAGCTGTCGGATAGCACTAGAATCTTATTGTACCTTATCTTTATGTCAGGTTAACATACCTTAACATGAGCTTTTTTCCTGTTGGCTCTCTTCAGAAATAACTTTTGTTGCTATGGTCTTCTCTTGCTTTGCTTAAAATAATTTGTGTTTTTCTCCGCTATACTTGCTTTCAGAATACTGCATTCCAAATGATGTGACTGTTCATCTTTTTTGTCTGTTTTTTCTGGTTTCTTAGGAAATTACATTTTTAGGTCAGATAGTTCTTTTTCTTCATTCCTTGTCTGTCATTGTTCTATTTTTCATATTTTTCAGATGCAGAAGCAACACAGAAATTTCAAATAAAGTCCAGGGTATTCCTGGTCCGTGTCCCCTTTCGATGGACACGTCTGATGCCTGTCCTCTCTTTCCAAGGAATGTGAATTATTTGACTGTGAGACCTCCTCTAGATTTTGGCCTTAAGAAATCAAATCTTAGGGAGAGTCCCTTCCTTCATGACTGGCCTCCTATAAGACTGATGCTAATTTGGCCAGAGGTGACCTCAAGGCCCACCAAATAGAGCACAACTTTCTACTGGGGGCTTTGATTCTTGATCTTAAGCTCATGGGTCAATTCTAACCAAGAACAGTGCATCAGATCAATGCTTCAACATCCAAGTTGAAGTTGGATCATTCTGGCTGCTGCCCTTTTATCTTTCTCAGTGTGCATGCAGTCCAGGGAATATAAAAACTGGTTATATAGGGAACCAAGGTTACTTTTACTTTCATGTTCTTGAAGTTTCTGAAGTTAACAGTTCCAAAATCAGTTAGTTTACTGTTGTTTAAAGTTTTTTCCAGTATTAGATGCATTCAGCAATACTACTATTCAATTTTTTTTATTTTTTTTACTCCAATTTAATTTTGTTATGTTTGTTTTATGTTGTCCTTGGCAAATTTATTAATGTCTGTTTTGTTATATCCTCTTTTCTTTCTTCTCTTTAAAACTTGTTTTGTATTCATTTTCTTTTGTTAATAACTCAAAAAAATCCTTTAAATTCCCTAGAAATTTTATGTAGCTACCTAGTGGCAGCTTCTTAATTTTGTAATTATTCAGACCACTAGACCTTATTACATCCACTGTCTATCTTGGATCTATCGTTATCTTAGTGATTGTGGGTTCAAAGGCATGAAGAATTGGCAAAGAACACTCCCTACAGACCTTAAAATGAGTTTTAACATTGCATTTCTGTATATCTAATGCATATTATCTTCTTAGCCATTAGTGTAATTCCTTTGGATAAAGATAATATATTCAGAAAATATTGGGACCAAAAAATGCACTTGTTTCTTGCCCATATATATATATAGATGTATATTTTTTAATTTGGTGTTTGTTTATTTTGGTTACATTGAATATAGATTTGCTGAACAGTTTTGATGTTACTTATTTTTTTAATAAAATTTGTATTGTGAAAGTGCCTCTGAAATTATTTTCTAATAAAGCACTTTGAATAAAAGCTGTAGATCTCCATACATCTAGGACCATTTCTTTGCTTTTTATGTGGAAGCCTGATTACTTGGCCTAGACTGAGCACTGTATTTAATCTGTCTTGTAGTTTTTCTTTTAGCACAGTTAAAAGCTCACTAGGTATGCTTTAGGGATTCCCAGATAGCTCAGTGGTAAGGAAGCCACCTGCCAGTGCAGGATGGGCAGTTTCAATTCCTGGGTTGGGAAGACCCCCTGGAAAAGGAAACAACCCACTCCAGTATTCTTGCCTGGAGAATCCCATGGACAGAGGAGCATGGTGGGGTGTGGGCAACAGTCCATGGGGTTGCAAAGAGCCACACACAAGCACCCACACACATCTATCATCCATCCATGTATACTTGCTTAATTTTTAGAAGTTTGAAGACTGGCAGGAGACCCTTTATAATTTTAATAACCATGAAGGTGGACAGGCTGAGAAGTAGTTTGACTCAATCATGAGTGAGTTTTCTTTTTCCCTCTAAACATTGGAACTTCTTGAAATGTGCTTTGAAACTTTGAGCTGCTATAATGGAATACCATAGACTGGATGTCTTGTAAACAATAGAAATTTATTTCTCATTCTAGAGGTTGGAAGTCAGTGAACAAGGTGCTGGCAGATTCAGTCCGTTGAGGACCCCTTCCTGGTTCATAGACAGTTGTCTTGCCATGTCCTCACGTGGTGGAAAGGACAAGAGTTCTCTAGGGCCTCAATTACAAGGGCATTAATCTGATTGATGTGGGCTCTACCCTCTAGACCTAATTACCTAATGAGGCCTCACCTCCAATACCATCACAACTGGGGATTAGGTTTCAACATACATCTGGGAAAGTGAAACTGAAGTCACTCAGTCGTATCCGACTGTTTGTGACCCATGGACTGTACCCCGCCAAGCCTCTCCATCCATGCGATTCTCTAGGCAAGAATACTGAAGTGAGTTGCCATTTCCTTCTCCAGGAGATCTTCCCGACCCAGGGATCGAACCCAGGTCTCCCACATTGCAGTAAGACGCCTTAACTTCGGCTCCACCAGGGAAGCCTTTAAATACAAGAATACAGTCTCTCAGAAAACCTCCTATAGAGACACACAACTTCAGATCTAAGTACTAACATCAAAGATTTCAAGGGAGGAAAGGAAGCCAGGTTGAAAGAAGGGGAGGAGGCGGGAGAGGGAGGCAAAAGGGGTGGCCTTACAGACGTCTCCTGCTACCTACAGATACCAGGCATTACGGGACTTCCCTGGGCCTCCAGAGAAGGGAGGACTGGAACTCGGCCCTACCAGAAATCAGACCAGACCAGAACCAGAATTCGAGTTCTCTGCCAGGAGGTGATCAGTCTCCAGTTCTCAGCTCAGGTTGAGGGCCCTTTGACCAGATTCCTGCGTCCAGGACCAGGGGACTAGAAAAACGGAAGGATAGGAAGGGTTAAGGAGAGGGAAGGGGGGAGAGGTCAATACTCTTGTTCCTTACTGGTTGGGGCACTCTGGCCAGTTGTCCGTGTCAGGAGGACACCAGGGACAAAAGGGTCCCAGTTGCAGCCGCTGGGTCTGGTCCATTGGCAGGCAAGGTGGCCCCTGAGTACCTCAAGTGGTCAGGATGTCAGTCTTCGCGAAGAAGAGTCCCCGCCAGAGTCGCCATTTGTTGCAGGAAAGAGGGACCCCTTCTAGGGCCCGAAACTGGGCTCTTGTCTAACCCTCAGAAATGAATTGTCTGAGGAGACACATGTACTGACAAAGCAAGAGATTTTATTGGGAAAGGGCCCCCCGGGTGGAGAGCAGCAGGGTAAGGAAACCCACTCAACCTATAGCAGAAACATTTTGAAAGCCAATTTCAATGATCATTTGTTATGTAGTCTACTACTTGTAACTCATAGTCAAAAGACTTACTGTTTTTAATTTTCCAGACTGATTTCTGCTGTAAATGACTTTCCAAAATTTCCAAAAGTTGCTCTGGTGATATTCTAGTCTTCCATATCTGTATCTTAAGATATGTTTTCATTTACCATCTTTCTACCCATTTTTTTTTTACTTTTCAAAAATCATGGTAAAATAACAAAATTTACCAGTTTATTTTCAAGTGCATAATTTATGTGATAATTACACCAAGTTTTAAACTTTTGCCCAGGAATAATGTGGTTTTAATGTAGGTTCTCTATAAATTTTTTCTGCCTCTGTCATAGTCACAAATATGCAAACCACGTTCTTGCTATAGCAATTATTTTATTCATGGGTGCATCTTTGTGTTTTTCCATAGGATTCTATTTCCACAACACATGTTCATTTTCTTAAAGTATAATGTCCTTAAAATTCTATGTCCTATAGCATTTCTTTTACTTCATTTAAACAAAACATCTCAGTCAGTACTAAGCTTGCTTATTATAGTCACTTGGGTTTTAATTGATGGTAATGAGTTTTAGTTGACAGTCTGATCCCTTTACTTTCAGGCTATTCTCAATAATTCTTTCACCTGAGTCAGAAATAGCCATCTCACACATGAGTGTTTCTTGGTTACAGCTGAATGAAAGGTGTAATTGACTCAGTTTCCATTTATCACTATTATTAGAAAAATGAAAACTACAAAGACTGAATTTCTTATTCTGTTTCCTCAAAACTTTGCCAAAACACCTCTTTGGGCCTCATTTATTGGTTTAGCATATTTACTGAGCACTTACTTTGTGCCTGACACTATTCTAGGTGCTGGTAAAATAGACTGAAATCTCTGCCCCTGTGGAGTTTATTTTTCAGTGTTGGAAGACAGACAATAGAAAATAAGTGTATTGTATGTTGAAGAAGGCAGTGGCACCCCACTCCAGTACTCTTGCCTGGAAAACCCCATGGACGGAGGAGCGTGGAAGGCTGAAGTCCATGGGGTCACTGAGGGTCGGACATGACTGAGTGACTTCACTTTCCCTTTTCCCTTTCATGCATTGGAGAAGGAAATGGCAACCCACTCCAGTACTCTTGCCTGGAAAACCCCAGGGACAGGGGAGCCTGGTGGGCTGCCGTCTATGGGGTCGCGCAGAGTCAGACACGACTGAAGTGACTTAGCAGCATATTGTATGTTAGACAATGAACAGTACTCTTGAGAAAAGAACAGGAGGATAGTATGGATTAGTAGTTGCTCCTGCTGCTAAGTCGCTTCAGTCATGTCTGACTCTATGTGATGCCATAGACTGCAGCCCACCAGGCTCCCCCATCTCTGAGATTCTCCAGGCAAGAACACGAGTGGGTTGCCATTTCCTTCTCCAATGCATGAATGTGAAAAGTGAAAGTGAAGTCACTCAATGGTGTCCAACTCCTAGCAACTCCATGCAACTCCATGGACTGCAGCCCACCAGGCTCTTCCATCCATGGGATTTTCCAGGCAGGAGTACTGGAGTGGGGTGCCATTGCCTTCTCTGGGATTAGTAGTTGGGAGTTGGCAATTTTAAATTGGTGGCCCACATAGGCCTCTGTGACAGGGTGACAACTGAGTTAAAGATGTGGAGGTGAGGAAGTGAGCCACTTGGGTATCTCTCAGAAGAGCATTCCAGAGAGAGGACAGCAAAGGGGAAATTGGAATCCTCACTCATTGCTGATGTAATGCAAAATGATTTGGGCAGTTTGGTGGTTTCTCAAAAAGCTAAACAGAATTACCGTACAACCTAGTAATTCCACTCCTAGGTGTATATCCAAAAGACTCAAAAGCAGTGACTCAGTCGTACATGCATGTTCATAGCACTATGAGAAATAGATGGGGAAACAGTGGAAACAGTGTCAGACTATTTTTGGGGGGCTCCAAAATCACTGCAGATGGTGATTGCAGCCATGAAATTAAAAGACACTCCTTGGAAGAAAAGTTATGACCAACTTAGCATATTCAAAAGCAGAGACATTACTTTGCCAACTAAGGTCCGTCTAGTCAAGGCTGTGGTTTTTCCAGTAGTCATGTATGGATGTGAGAGTTGGACTGTGAAGAAGGCAGAGTGCCGAAGAATTGATGCTTTTGAACTGTGGTGTTGGAGAAGACTCTTGAGAGTCCCTTGGACTGCAAGGAGATCCAACCAGTCCATTCTGAAGGAGATCAGCCCTGGGATTTCTTTGGAAGGAATGATGCTAAAGCTGAAACTCCAGTACTTTGGTCACCTCATGTGAAGAGTTGACTCATTGGAAAAGACTCTGATGCTGGGAGGGATTGGGGGCAGGAGGAGAAGGGGATGACAGAGGATGAGATGGCTGGATGGCATCACTGACACGATGGGCATGAGAACTCCGGGAGTTGGTGTTGGACAGGTAGGCCTGGCATACTGTGATTCATGGGGTCGCAAAGAGTTGGACACGACTGAGCGACTCAATCGTTGCTAAGTTCTGTCCAACTCTTCAACCCCATGGGCTGTAGCCTACCAGGCTCCTCTGTCCATGGGATTCTCCAGGCAAGAATACTGAAGTGGATTGCCATTTCCTTTTCCAGGGGGTCTTCCCGACCCAGGAATCAAACCCAGATCTCCTGCACTGCAGGCAGATTCTTTACCAACTGAGCTGTGAGGGAAGCCCTTGTATATTCATACAATGGACTATTATCTATCCATAAAAAGGAATGAAGTAATGATACTTGCTACATCAAAACACATGATGCTAAATGAAAAAAATCATACGTCATGTTATATAATTATATGAAATAAATACAGTAGAGGCAAATCCAGGGAGACAGCAGATTGGTGTTTTCCAGGAGCTATGAGGAGGAGGGAAGCGGGAGGAACTGCTCAATGGTAACAGGGTTTTGTTTTCAGGGTGATGACTGTTCAGGCACTAGAGAGAGATGAGGGTTGCACAACATTGTCAGTGTACTGAATGCCACTGAATTGTTTGCTTTAGAATGGTTAATTCTACAGTACGTGAATCTTAAAAAAAAAAAATCTTAGCAAACTACAAATATGAAGGAAACCTCCCTAACCTAACGTATACCTAGTAAAAACATATAGCTAGCATAATGATGAGAGGAAGAAAAAGAAGGGCCCTGAAGTGGGATCATGCCTGGCTCAGGGAAGAGGAGCTGCAGTAGAGTTGAGGGGAGGGAGAACAGTAGTAGGACATGGGGCGTAAGATATGATGTGGACCTTGCACTATAGAGCCTTACAGGCAATTGTGAAGATTTGATTTTTATTCTGGGGTAGGAAGCCATCAGTGGATTTTGAACAAAGGAATGTTTTTGTTTTGTTTTTTATAAGAAGTATGAAAAAGCTGGCTTAAAACTCAACATTCAGAAAACTAAGTTCATGACATCCAGTCTCATCAGTTCAGTTCAGTCGCACAGTCGTGTCCGACACTGCGACCTCATGAATCGCAGCACGCCAGGCCTCCCTGTCCATCACCAACTCCCGGAGTTCACTCAGACTCACGTCCATCGAGTCTGATGCCATCCAGCCATCTCATCCTCTGTTGTCCCCTTTTCCTGCCCCCAATCCCTCCCAGCATCAGACTCTTTTCCAATGAGTCAACTCTTCACATGAGATGGCCAAAGTACTGGAATTTCAGCTTTAGCCATCATTCCTTCCAAAGAACACTCAGGACTGATCTCCTTTAGAATGGACTGGTTGGATCTCCTTGCAGTCCAAGAGACTCTCAAGAGTCTTCAACACCACAGTTCAAAAGCATCAATTCTTCGGCTTATCACTTCATGGCATGGGGAAACAATGGAAACGGTGACAGATTTTATTTTCTGGGCTCCAAAATTAATGTAGATGGGGACTGCAGCCTTGAAATTAAAAGACACTTGCTTCTTGGAAGAAAAGCTATGACACTAGCATGTTAAAAAGCAGAAACATTACTTTGCCAATAAATGTCCATATAGTCAAACCTATGGTTTTTCCAGTAGTCATGTATGGATGTGAGAGTTGGACCATAAAGAAAGCTGAGTGCCAAAGAATTGATGCTTTTGAACTGTGGTGCTGGAGAAGACTCTTGAGAGTCCCTTGGACAGTAAGATCAAACCAGTCCATCCTAAAGGAAATCAGTCCTGAATATTCATTGGAAGGACTGATGCTGAAGCTGAAGCTCCAATACTTTGGCCACCTGATGTGAAGAGCCAACTCATTAGAAAAGACCCTGATGCTGGGAAAGACTGAAGGCAGGAGGAGAAGGGGATGACAGAGGAAGAGATGAGTGGATGGAATCACCAACTCGATGGATGTGAGTTTGAGCAAGAGTTGGTGATAGACAGGGAAGCCTGGTGTGCTACAGTCCATGGGGTCGCAAAGAGTCAGATACGACTGAGCGACTGAACTGAACTGAATAAAAAAGTGCAGTTGATACAGCAAGGTGATTGACATTATATATATATATATATGTTTATGTGTATATTCCTTTTAATATTCTTGCTTTATACATTATTATAGGACATTGAATATAGTTTCCTGTGCTATACAGTAAATCCTTGTTTGTCTATTTTATATATGGTAGTGTGTATCTGTAATCTCAAATTCCAAATTCATCCCTCCTCCTCTCCGCTTTGATAGCCATAAATTTGTTTTCTATATCTGTGAGTCTATTTCTATTTTGTAAATAAGTTCATTTGTATCATTTAAGATTCCACATATAAGTGGTAATGATATTTGTGTTTCTCTGTCCAACTTACTTCACTTAGTATGGTTATGTCTAAGTCCATCCATGTTGCTGCAAATGGCATTATTTCAATTTTTTAATGGCTGTGTCATATCCAAGTTTGTGTGCCTGCGTACCCCACATTATCCATTCATCTGTCAATAGACATTTAGGTTGCTTCCATGTCTTGACTATTGTAAATAGTGCTGCTGTGAAAATTGGGATTCATGTATCTTTTTGAGTTAGACTTTTCTCCAGATATATGCCCTGGATTGGGATTACTAGATCATATGGTAACTCTATTTTTAGTTTTTTTAAGGAATCTCCATACTGGTTGTTAGTTCACATTCCTACCAACAGCGTAGGAGGGCTTCCTCTTTCCCACACCCTTTCCAGATGAATACAGGAGTGTTTCATATCTCAATGAAAAACAAAAATTCTTAAGTACAGTCAACAGGATCACTCTACTGCTGACTTGAGAATATGATGCGGGGGACCAAGTGCAGAATCAGGGAGATCAGCTTGGAAGCTACTGTAATAATCCAGGTGGGAGATAACAGGGATTTGATTTAGGATAGTAAGAGTACAGGTTTATAAGTGGTTCAATTGGGGCTAGATCATGAAAGTTGAGCCAACAGAATTTGTTGATGGTTTTAGGATGTGAGATGTGAGAGAAAAAGTGTTTGGGGAACAGCACAATCAGTAGCCTAAGCAACTGGGAAGAGGATGTTAATATTAACTGAAATGGAAAAGGCTAAAAGAGCAGATTTGGGAGGGAAGGTAGGGGCTTTGATTTCAGGCATGTTTTAATTTGAGATGCCCATTAGATATCCAGTTGGGGATGTCATGGACATTCTCATGTGTGAGCTTGGAGTTTAGGGGACAGGTCCAGGCTATCAGTAACATTTAAAATCTTTCAAGTCACAAGAGAGATCTCCAAGGGACAGAATAGAGGTAGAGAACGGACAGGGTCCACAGATAAAGCAGAGAGATGAGAAGGGATCGGCAGAGGAGACTGAGGAGTGGCTAGTGACATGAGGACACCAGGGAAGTGCCTGTATCCCTTACCTCAGATGCACTATTTGTAAAATGTGGGTAGTAACTTGTTCTGAAGTTCTTGGATTTTATTATTCTATTTTGGTTATACCTATATAGAATTTGTTCTTAGAAGAAAGTGAATTCAGAAAGTGTGTTCTTGAAACTATTACCATCTTCAGCTGATTTTTATCTGTTGAGTTTCTTGTTCTGTAAAGTTTACTTCCTACTTAAACAGCTTCAAGAGATTTTCCTTGATACTAAGATTATAAGCTTCAATCCCAAACTCCACAGTAAAGCCTCCCTGTACCTTAAAGGGGCAGTTTGGTGGGGTGGCTAAGAGCCCAGGGCCTGCAGCAGACTGCGTAGATTGGAGTTCCTGTCCAGCCAACGACTGGATTTTTTACTTTGGGCTCTGTGCTTCAGTTTCCTCATTTGTAAAATGTAAGTAGCACTACCTACTCCTAGAGTTAAGGGAATTAAATGAGTTAATATGTGTATATAACACTTAGAGTAGTGATTGGCATCCAGGAATGTAAGTCATCATTGTAACTATTGTTAGTCTGTTAACTACACTTCCTGATTTTATTTCTGCCTTCTTTTATTCAGATTGAACGGCCCTAATCTTCCCCCC
Source organism: Oryx dammah (assembly GCF_014754425.2). Classification (NCBI taxonomy): domain Eukaryota; kingdom Metazoa; phylum Chordata; class Mammalia; order Artiodactyla; family Bovidae; genus Oryx; species Oryx dammah. The sequence continues at coordinate 25,883,421 of NW_024070207.1, forward strand.
TATTTTTCACTTCCACCTTCCAACACCACTTTTATAATCATTTTGGTCAACTTTCTTTTCCTAAATCCAGTACCAAGCACCTTTTCCTAACCTAGTGCCTTTTTTTCCCCTAACCTAGTACCCAATGATTCTTTCTCGAGAATCATTGTTCAAGCATACAGTACTGAAGGTAGGCATACCATTAGCTTTTGGTGTCTCAAACTCACCAGACTTCTATTTTTAGGGAACATGTATGAACACTCCTAGGTCTGGGTCATAATTGTCTTTTATAAATAGTATTAGGGCATTTCCCCTAAATTAAACTGCCTTGTACTTGATCACACCATGGTTCTCCTCATACTCATACTCACACACCTCGATTCTCTGATTTTGAGATCATTCTACAACCTCACTTCTCTTTGGTATTCGACCACGTCGAAAATCTTGCTTTTGTCAACCAACTTGGAGAGCCTACTGTGGTCCTCTTCTACTGTTTTTAATCCTTCATACTGAAAAATATCTGTTTATCCATACCACTGAATTATATGGTGGTGTGAAGGGAGTTCAGCCTTGCAATAAGATAGTCCTAGATTCAAATCCTGGGTTTGAACCTAGCCAGCTGTGTGACCTCCAGTGAATTACCTAAACTTGTCATGCCTTAGCTTCGTCATCAGTGAAAGGTGTGTGTGTGTGTGTGTGCATATGCAAGGCATATATAGAAATAAATAATTTGGCACTGGCCTGGAAAACAGCAGGCCCTCAATAAACTCAGCTGCTTACCCTAATACCATGAATGCTAGTGTTGTTCCTGCTGCTGCCCCTGCCATGACTGCTCTCATTGCTGTTCCACTGTTACTGCTGCTGGAAGGAGACGGTGGGAATACACAGCAGTGGAATCTTCTCATTGACAGCTTTAGAAGCAATCCATCAGCACCGTGGTGACCTGTAACTTTGGCTGATAGTTCCCAGGTCTGGCGATACATTCCTCCAAACTGCAAGGTGGATAACATCTTATCACAAAGCTTCAGTTATACACGCTATAATTCTCTAATGTTGGAAAATCTGGCTTTTCCTGTCACGACAATGATAAGACACTGACTCATTAAAAAATGACTGCAGAATCCAATCTGCTTTGGAGGAAAACATTTCTTTTATGCTAAAAGAATCCCGTGTTTACAGGAAACTTTTAAATGATTATTACCGGGAATTCATTTCCAGGGATCTTGGCTGCTTGTCTAATACTAGTAATTTTATGAAAAAGTGTCATTGTAAATACCAACACTAAAGTAGCCTTTCCTTTGGTGGTTTAGTCACTAAGTCATGTCTGACTCTTGTGACCCCATGGACTGTATAGCCTGCCAGGCTCCTCTGTCCATGGGATTCTCCAGGCAAGAATACTAGAGGGGGTTGCCATTTCCTTCTCCAGGGGATCTTCCTGACCCAGGAATCAAACCCGGGTCTCATGCATTGCAGGCAGATTCAGCCTTTCCTTTAGTAAAGCTTGAAATGATTAAAAACTCCCTGCTTTTCTCAAAAGTTAGGGATATTTTCAGTAGATCTGGGAACAGCTCTGTTTGCCCCTTATCTCCTCCTTTCCTGCCCTCCATTTCCTCCAATGTATCTACCTGGACATGGAACAACAGACTGGTTCCAAACAGAAAAAGAAATATGTCAAGGCTGTACGTTGTCACCCTGCTTATTTAACTTATATGTAAGTACATCATGAGAAACGCTGGGCTGGATGAAGCACAAGCCGGAATCAAGGTTGCCAGGAGAAATATCAATAACCTCAGATATGCAGATGACACCACCCTTATGGCAGAAAGTGAAGAACTGAAGAGCCTCTTGATGAAAGTGAAAGAGGAGAGTGAAAAAGTTGGCTTAAAGCTCAACATTCAGAAAACGAAGATCATGGCATCTGGTCCCATCACTTCATGGCAAATAGATGGGGAAACAGTGGAAACAGTGGCAGACTTTATTTTTTCGAGCTCCAAAATCACTGCAGATGGTGACTGCAGCCATGAAATTAAAAGACCCTTATTCCTTGTAAGGCAAGTTATGACCAGCCTAGACAGCATATTAAAAAGCAGAGACCTTATCTTTCCAATAAAGGTTCATCCAGTCAAGACTATGGTTTTTCCAGTAGTCATGTATGGATGTGAGAGTTGGACCATAAGGAAAGCTGAATGCTGAAGAATAGATGCTTTTGAACTGTAGTGTTAGAAGACTTTTGAGAGTCCCTTGGACTGCAAGGAGATCCAACCAGTCTATCCTAAAGGAGATCAGCCCTGAGTGTTCACTGGAAGGACTGATGTTGAAGCTGAAACTCCAGTTCCTTGGCCACTTGATGCAAAGAACTGACTCATTTGAAAAGACCCTGATGCTGGGAAAGGTTGAAGGCGGGAGGAGAAGGGGACGACAGAGGATGAGATGGTTGGATGGCATCACTGACTCAATGGACATGAGTTTGATTAAACTCCAGGAGTTAGTGATGGACAGGGAGGCCTGGTGTGCTGCAGTTCATGGGGCTGCAAAGAGCTGGACACGACTGAGTGACTGAACTGAGCTGAGCTGAACTGAACATAGAACAGAAAGAATGCTTAAAAGTTGTGCAAGTTTCTTTTTCTTGATAAAAATGCTGGGAATAGAAAGGGGCATTTCTACCTAGCAAATCTTCAGTATCTTAAGTATCCTTGAGTAAATCAGTAAATATCTCAAGCTTAGAAAATTAGGCCATTTAATCAGTTGTTGATTGATTGATTGATTGATCCTAAAGGCCACCGTTTGAAGTGATTTTAAAAGTTGATTTAGTTATCTCAGTAACTTTCAAGTGACTTTGTGGTTAAATTACCTCAATTCCAAATAATTTAAAAGAAAAATATATTCAATGCTGCTTTATTTTTTGTTATTTTTCTATGATAGTGTTTTTGTTTTGTTTTTTAATCTTTTGGCCATACCTGTGGGATCTAATTCCCAGACCAGAGATCGAAGCCATGTCCCCTGCGTGGAAGCACAGAATCTTAACCACTGGACCACCAGGAAAGTCCTATCGATGCTTTATTTTAAAAACTGAATGATCTGGAAGAACCTGAAGTCTTCCATTTTTTCTTCCTAAAGCCCTTTATACTAGAGGAATTGAATAAAGTATAATATACAAATGTTTACCCATAAACTACATTTCACATGCTATTTGAATCTTCAAAAACCCTGTAAAGATGATTTTCAAAAGAGGAACAAACTGAGGTCACTTGTCATTCTGAAAATAAAAGGGTATCAGCCTCCCTGTTGGGCTTTGGTCAAATCTGAATATTTTCTTTTTTTGCTGTCTCATTGTCATGCACAAAAACAAATTTTTTAATTTATTTTTTAATTGGCAGGAAATTGTTTTACAATGTCATGTTGCATTTTCTTTAATGGAAGATCTGCACAATTTTGAAGCTAGCTTCTGATCTGCAGACAAGGAAGCAACACTTATCCAAAAGCCTAAAACTTGACCATCTTCACAACTGGCTTAAAACACATACGGCCATTGAAAAAAGCTAGCACACAATCACACTATTCTCAGGGTTGTTCATACAAATGGAGAACTGGAAAGGTTCTTAAAAGTCCTTTCTTCCCACCTCTCAAATGGTATTAGAAGCTCTTCTAAAACATCTATTTTTTAAAGTTCCAACTGTTAGAACCAGCCCATGTCTCGACTTTCCATCCTCCTGCCCTCTCTCTCCTCCTAGGAGGACCATTTGATCCTCAGGTATCTGCTCAGTCTCTACCCTCAGGTTTTGGACTTAGCCCTGCGCCAAGAGTGATATCACCAGGTCAAGCCCTGGCATATAGGATCAGCTCCCAACTAATCTACTACTTTGTCCTGGATGCAACAGGAATAGAACCCTTCGTCTCACGCCCAGGAGCAAAGCTTCCTTCCAGGGTTGAAAGAAACAGAGACGAGAAGTTAGCGATGTGGTTCTGGCTCTGCAGTTAGACTTGGGTCACCCCTGCTCTGACACTGGGCAGCAGTGTGAGCCTGAGCAAGTGACTTTGATCATTCCATGCCTCACCTCAGAGGTTAGTGTGAGAATCAAGCATGATAGTCCATGTTAAGCACATAACCGAGTACTTCAGCAGTGCAGAGTAGATCGTAAAGTTCAGCTGCCATTAAGAATTGTCGTTATTTGAGTTGGAGGTAGAGAGCTTGAAAACTGGGTGAGATTTGACATCATCCTCCCCATGGGATAATATCCTTTGAATATGGGATATTCAAGGCTATGGACTGTAGACGGCCAGGCTCCTCTGTCCATGGAATTCTCCAGGCAAGAATACTGGAGTGGGTTGTCATGCCCTCCTCCAGGGGATCTTCCCAACCCAGGGATCAAATCTGCATCTGTTATGTCTCCTGCATTGGCAGGTGGGTTCTTTACCACTAGTGTCACCTGGGAAGCCCCAATACCTGGATAATTCCCCTTTATCTGCAGCATCAGGGTTTCCACCTGGGATTGGTGGGTAAGGATCAGATAAGCTAGGTTTCTTGTCCACAGTTTTATCTGATGCTTCCTCCAGTACTTTAAATGTAGCGGGTCACAATACATACTTATACATACTTATTTTATTGCTGGAGAAGAGATTAAGTACCAACCAGAGTCAGCCAGGTCATAAGGTCCATTTGTGTCCATTTCAACTATGTCATGGCTTAGGGGATTCTCCCTATTCAGGGTCCCAGGGTTACTTACTTACCTAGATTCAAAATCTATCTCCCTGGACAGGTGAAATGCTTCTCATTGTCTCCCCTCCCTCCTTGCCGCCAGACTGAGCGTTCTCTAGGGGTCACAAATTTCCCTTAGGAGAGTTCAGCCCAGTGACTTAGTGAAGGTAGCTTACTTCTAAGTGAAAGTGAAGAGTGAAAGGGAAGTCGCTCAGTCGTGTCCAACTTTTTGCGACCCTGTGGACTGTAGCCCACCAGGCTCCTCCGTCCATGGGATTCTCCAGGCAAGAATACTGGAGTGGGTTGCCATTTCCTTCTCCAGGGGATCTTCCCAATCCAGGGATCGAACCAAGGTCTGCCGCATTGCAGGCAGACGCTTTAAGCTCTGAGCCACCAGGGAAGCCCATGAGTAACCCTTAACATGAGATCTACCCTCTTTACTGTGGTGCTTTTGAACTGTGGTTTTGGAGAAGACTCTTGAGAGTCCCTTGGACTGCAAGGAGATCAAATCAGTCAATCTTAAAGGAAATCAGTCCTGAATATTCATTGGAAGGAATGATGCTGAAGTTGAAGCTCCAATACTTTGGCCACCTGATGGGAAGAGCCAACTCACTGGAAAATACCCTGATACTGGGAGAGACTGAAGGCAGGAGGAGAAGGGGACAACAGAGGATGAGATGGTTGAATGGTATTACCAAGTCAACAGACATGAGTTTGAGTGGGCTTTGGGAGTTGGTGATGGACAGGGAAGCCTAGTGTGTTGCAGTCTGTGGGGTCACAGAGTTGGATATGACTGAGTGACTGAACTGAACTGAACTGACCCTCTTTACAAATTTAAAGTACTAGAGGAAGTATTCTTGACACAAAAACTGATGGTGGTGGTGGTGGTTTAATCACTAAGTTGTGTCTGATTCTTGGGACCCCATGGACTGTAACCTGCCAGGCTCCTCTGTCCATGGGATTCTCCAGGCAAGAATACTAGAGTGGGTTGCCATTTCCTTCTCCAGGGGATCTTCCTGACCCAGGAATCGAACTCGTGTCTCCTGCATTGGAGGCAGATTCTTTACTGACTGAGCTATGAGGGAAGATTAGTTCGAAATAAAAAAAAAGTGATGGATATGTTTATTTCCTTGATTGTGATGATGGTTTCACTGAGTATGTGCATATGTCCAAACTCATCAAACTGTATAAAGTCAATATGTTCAGTTTTTATGTATCATTATTACACCTCAAATTTTTTTTTTAGTTAGTAGACTTTCTAGTTCCAGGTGTCCAAGTGCCCACACTGGGACCAGGATTCACTCCTTCTGTATGGGCTTCCACACCAGGACATGGTCAGCACCCATCAGACATTAAAGAATCCGCCTGCAATGCGGGGGACCTGGGTTCGATCCCTGGGTTGGAAAGATTCCCTGAAGGGGGGCATGGCAACCCACTCCAGTATTGTCCTCTTGCTCAATCTGTGGGAGACCTGGGGACCACCAGGCCAGCCTGCTGCTGCCAGCAAGAAGTTCTGAGGCTGGAAGACTGGGTGGAGCCTAGGGCTTCTCAGGATTCCTGGGGCCACTGTGGGGAGCCCCTGGACTTCTTGGCTGTCTCCAGGTCTCCAGGCCAGAGCAACATCATCCTGTGTGAAGGGCCAGGATGGGGCAGGTGAGCTACAGAGGATACAGGCAGGTAGGAGTGGAGAGGGCCTGCTTTTGGCAGCAAAACTCCCAGAGCCTTGGAAGGACCAAAAGGTAAATGTCTGGGGGCAGTTTTCAGAGTCTGACTTTCAAGTTCAGGCCCAACCAGTGTAAAAGTGGCAGCCACACCCTCCTTTTTGTTCCTCAAATGCACAAAGTAACTCAGACAGTAAAGAATCTGCCTGCAATGTAGGAGATCCAGGTTTGATCACTAGGTTGGGAAGATCCCCTGGAGAAGGGAATGGCTACCCACTTCACTATTCTTGCCTGGAGAATCCCATGGACAGAGGAGCCTGGCAGGCTACAGTCCATGGGGTTGCAAAGTCAGAAACGACTGAGCAACTAACACTTTCACTTTCACTAACTCCTGCCTCAGGGCCTTGGCATTCATTAGCTGCTTTCTCTGCTTGAGGTTCTCTTCACTCATGGCTGGTTGCTTTCTTTCATTTAGGTTTCATCTCAGGTGCCTTCTCTTCAAAGATGCCTCTTGTAAGCACTCTAATATGTCGCTCTCCCCTAACTCCCATACTTTCTGTCCATTTACCCCGTTTTATTGCCCTTAGAGTCCTTATCACTCTGTCAAACGATCTCATTATATATCTCATTTCTTGTTTAGTGTCTGTCTCCTTTATGAAAGTAGGATTTTATGTCATTCACCTATCTATCCCCTGGGCTGAGAACAGAAGCACATAGTAGGCACTCAGTAAACGTTTGTTGACTGCTGGAAAGGTGTTGGGTCTAAGAGAGGCAATCCTGACGGTGAGAGAGGTTTTGGAATATTGTCATCTTGACCTTGCTAAAGCAGAAAGGGGCGTGATCGAGATGGGCCAGGACTCAGACTAAAATGCACCCATTAGGGTGAATGGATAAGTGTCCTCACAGCCACTGAGAGGTGGCCTGACTCTGCAGCCAGGTCACAAGAGCCAAAAGACCTCAGAGCAGTTGTCCCTTGCTGGGAGCCAGCACAGGAGATCCCACCCATGACAAGGTCACGCAGGACTCGAGGGACTCCCTGGGCCATCCCACCCATGACAAGGTCATGCGGAAGAGTCCTGGTAAGCAAGGCCTCAGGACTCGACAGACCCCCTGGACCTGCTCGAGCATCTACCGCAAAACCAGAATCTTACTATTTTATGTCTTTCACCAACTCTTCTGACATTAACAGGGGGCTGTCCCTGACCACCTTTCTCTGGAAAGAGTTAACTTAGGGCTCTAGTTGATAAATCTCCTGGGCATGAAAGGAGTGTTTCAAACCCCCTGTTAGCATTCTAGCTTACTTGGCAGGTTTATCCAGACTCTTGCAACATTGTTGAGCCAATGCTTGCTGCCAAGTTCTCACATCCCTTATCCATTGTGTTCCTGGGAGTGCATATAGTTAAGATATAGAAATAACAAGCAGTAGCTTTAGCATTAGCAACATTAGACTTTGAGTTAATAAGTTCTTTCTTTGCTGTAACCCGCTGAATCTTTGCTCCATAAAAATGTAACTCTGTACTTTAAGGGTAACGCAGGGTAGGAATTTAAGAAGAAACACTTTAAGGGAAAATTATTGTTCTGGCTGACCATTATCAAAAAGAGGTCATAAAATATCAACAGGCCTCCAGGACAGAAGATGATGTACAAAAAATAAGACTCTTGCAGGAAGGAACCTGATATCGATAAGTTATTACTGATGGAATGTTGAGTTGACTCTGCATTTTTCACCTTGCTGTATGTATAACTCAGGGTATAAAAGCCCTAAGGAAAATAAAGTAAACGGGCCTTGCTCACCGAAAAAGCTTGGTAACCCCGTGTCATTCTTTCCTTATCTCTTTCTCTATCTTCATTCGCCGAGGTTGTCCATCCTGAGGATATCCCTGGACTCTGCTGAGGCTGGACCTCAGTAGTCCCTATCCTGGATGAGGAATTGGCGTCTGAAGTCTGAGACAAGGTCCTGGGGTGTTCCACTGGGGAGAAGCACAGTGACGAGGGTTCAGCAGGCAGTTCACCCATAGACAACAGGACCCCAGCTCCTCAGGTGAGATTCAGGGGCAAAATGTTAGGTAGCAACAACTGGACAGAAAACACAACCTTAACCATGATTACTAGGGAGACTCCAAAAACCAGAATCCAGGCAGAAACCAAGTCATGAGAACCAGAGTGGGAGCTGGGCTGAGCCTGAGGTCAAGTGGGAATTGGGCTAGCTGGGGAATTAGCCAGTGAAAGAGGCAGGACCGGACAGGCGGTTTGGTTGGGAAACACGTCTGTGGCCCTTTGCTGTCGGGGCAGGGGGCAGAGCTGCATTTGCCTACCAAAGACAGTGCTCAGCGGCTGTCTGTCTTCAACCCTCTCCCCTCCTCTTGGGCTTCCAACAAGAGAGCTGCCTTCAGCAGCACCCCTAAGCCAAAAAATCTCCCTGGGGCTGTTGTGGATATGCCTTCAGAGAGACTTTTAGTTATTTTAGCCATTGGACGAGGAGCTGTCATATCCACAGGACCAGACAAGAAATACCTATAGGACTTCTGCTGGAGAGTGACCAAAAGTTCCCATTGGCTCAAAAAGCAATAAACTGCCCTGCCTAGGGCATGGGCCTCTCCAACCCTGGCTCCCCATGAGGGCTGCTCAGCTGTCAGTAGGCCAGACTCCTAGTTGCCCTCCTGCTCTAGCCACAGGCTCACTCCTGCCTCCCTACTTCTGCTCACTCCCCTCTTCTTTACCAATCCAAACATTACACTTTCTTCAACAACTGAAATAAGTTCAGTGATTTTTTTTTTTTGGTGACCCCTCCATGATGTTGAATACATAATGCTGAATACATAATTTCCATAGCACAGTCTTACATTTGGTAATACTCTGGACTAATTTTTGTTCCCAAGTAGTTTCAGCATGTACCTTGTTCTCCTAACTAGATCAGAGGGTCCTTGAACGTAGAGGATGGATCCTCCTGCTATATTTCTTCCAGAGCACCCAGCAAAGAGCTGGGGTGGGGGCATCATAGATCAATGTTAACTTGAACTCTGCCTTCTTCAAGAAAGGGCAGGGGGAAAGAAATATTTTTGGTACCTGGGGCTGCTTGGTGAAAAATGGAGAGCAGGAGCTAAGGGCATGGGAAAGAACTGGGCCTATTGGGTAACCTACACTTTGTAGTTTTAAATTTTGGAAATAAAAGGAGAGCAGCCTAGTCTCGACATCCAGGGAACCTAGGAAGTAATAATGAGTCAATGTCTCCTTTTAGAACTTCTCTATCCCTCCCCCTGCATTGGCTCTCAAGAACCACATACCTGGCCTGTATTCCACCCCCTCTGGGTGCTTCTGCCCACTGATGACACCATATGAGAGAATGAATTAGTCCTGAAGAAGTGACTCAAAGGATGAGCATTTCAGGTGGCATAGAAGACTGATAGAAAGGGTGCCTATCTAGTAGGGTGAGCTGCCTTTTCTGCTCATCACAGTCAGAAATGTCTTCATGGAAGAAAGCAAGACATGAAGGCATGTGATAATCTATACAAATTTTATTTTAATATCAATTTGTATGGAAACAAGCAGGTGTCAGTGTTACGCAGGCACGGAAAAAAGGGAAAGAAAAAACCCTCCAGTGATAATTGCTCTTGTATTTATGCCATTTGGTTTCAACAGGGACAGGAAGTTTTACTGTTAGCTTCCTGTGGGAACTCCAGTTTCTGCACCTTTCCCTGCTGCCTCTCAGCATCACGATAGAGCAGGGATTTCTGAGCCTTCAATCGGCAAGCCAGGCACATGAAAATTGACTCCACATTCTGGCTCTCTTTGGGGTCCTTGGCTGACGTCTCAAATAAGAGCATGTTGTGGGCATCAGCAAATTTCAGGGCTAAGTTGGAGGGCACCTGGATCTGTTCCCTCAAGTCACACTTGTTGCCCACAAGCACTTTCGGGACTAGTGGGGGCACAGCATGCCCATTGCATTCTTGGATCCACATTTTGAGGTTAGTGAAGGAGGTCATCTTCGTGACGTCGTAGACAAAGACCACAGCATGCACGTTGCGGTAGTAGTGCTCCACCATGCTCTTGCGGAAGCGTTCCTGACCCGCTGTGTCCCACACCTGAACCTGGAAGATACAAAAGACCGATATTTGGAGTCAGAAAAGGAAACATGAAATAGAGATAGGAGAAAACATGGTTCTGTGGCATTATAAAAATGAGGTGACAAGCCCTGACACAGGAAGTGGTTCTTTGACAAATTGGCAGAACGGTCTTTTTCAAAGTAGAGAAGTTTCTTCCAGCATTTATTAAGTCTTTCTTAAGATTTTGAGTTGAAAATCTTAAGTTTTTTAGTTGAAAATCTGGAGTGTAAATTGGTCAACTTTCTTGGGGGGCAATTTGGCAATATTATCAAAAGCTTAAAGGTACAAAATTTTTAGAGCCTAGAATCCCATCCAGAAATCTATACAAAAGAAATAGCAGATAATACAAATAAGTAGTTGAGATATAATATACAGCATGATGCCCATATTTACCACTGCTGTATGATATATATGAAAGTTGTTAAGAGAATAAACCTGAAAATTCTCATCACAAGGAAAAACTTTCTCTTTTCTTGCTTTTTCTTTTTATTGTATTTGTATAAGATGATGGGTGTTCACTAAAGTTACTGCGGTAATCATTTCACAACATATGTAACTAAAACTATTATGCTGTATACCTTAACCTTATACAGTGATGTACATCAATTACATCTCAATAAAACTAGAGGGGGAAGCAAAAAGAGAGAGAGATGTGGTCAAAATTCTGTACAAAGATCTTAATCAATTTTTACAAAACAGGAAATAACCTAAATGTTCACTAGGAGATAAACAGCTAAAAGGCATGTGTGCATCTCTACAGGTGGGCTCTTCACCAGCTGAGCCACAAGGGAAACCCGTCTACACAATGGGCTATTATGCAGCCATTAAAATACTCTTTGCAAAGAATAAAGCGTGTGTGGGAATTCCCTGGCAGTCCAGTGGTGAGGACTGTGCTCTTTCACTGCCAAGCCCCCAGGTTTGATTCCTGGTCAGGGAACTAAGATCCCACAAGCTGCACAGCATAGCCAAAAAAAAAAAAAAGAATTAAATGGTGCAAAAATGCTCACAAAATACAAGCTTAAAAAGGAGGATACAAAGTATTTTGTACACTATGGTCCCAATATTAAAAAAATTAAACATAGACACATGCATAGGAAAGATCAGAAGTGTACAAAACTAGAATATTAATAGTTATTTATGAACAGTGAAATTTTAGGTGATATTTATTTCCTTTTTTGTATTTTCCAAATTTTCTACTGTAAGCATACATCACTTTGGGGTTTTAATTTTTTTTTTGTATGACTGTTTAAAGAAAATAAAGTCAGTGTTAAAATCTCACTTTGTGGCTCAATTTATTTTAAATTCACTTCTTTCTTATGTAAAAGGTAAATTAGCTCATTGGAATTTTCTTCTGTGTCTTAGCTTTTGGGATAAATGACAATTAGCAACATACATATAGTTCCCAGGGGATGCTCCAGAGTCTACACACATTCAGCCCAAGCTAGTTTCCTTTATATATCCAAAATCTTGGACAAGGGAAATCATGCTGAGAACAATTGTCCCAAGGCCTTGTACAATTCTAAGTTATGAAAGAGAATGTGGTTATAGTCACTAATTGACTGCTACAGTTCTTAAAATGAAGTATAGCCTTTATTTGGAATTAGCAGTCAGTAAGTATAATCTGAGGGCTTCCCTGGTAGAGCAGAGGTTAAAGCGTCTGCCTGCAATGTGGGAGACCTGGGTTCGATCCCTGGATCAGGAAGATCTTCTGGAGAAGGAAATGGCAACCCACTCCAGTATTCTTGCCTGGAGAATCCCATGGACGGAGGAGCTTGGTGGGCTACAGTCCACGGGTCGCAAAGAGTCGGACACGACTGAGTGACTTCACTTCACTTTAAGTATAATCTAGTAAATACAATTAAATCTTTTTGCTGGGTAAACATCTTACAGGGCACTAGAGTCATCATTCTGAGCATCAATTTTCATCATCCAGGCTTTCCTTCATCTCCTTTATGGAGATGGGTGCCATGTTCCTTTGGCATGATCTTCAAGTCATCGCCTTCTTCTATTCAGATTTCCATGTATTTTGGTCAGATTCTCCTCTCCTCACTTCTGGACTACAGCAAAGGCTTTTGGATTCTAGATGCCTTCACCCCAGTGGCTCTTGCATACTGCTTTCAAATCAGCCTTCTTAAATCCCTGCTTGTATCAGCGTGTTGTCCTCCTCTTCAGCCAATTCCAACAGCCCTCTATTGCATATGGCATCAAAATAGAAACATTTCTGTCTGCCATAATTCGACCCCACCCAACCTAGTTTCCAGCTACTCAGCTATACCTGGTTCATTCTGTCCTTTGTACCTTTGGTCCTACTAGTCCACCCTCCTCTGTATAAGTAGTTGCCCCCAAATTGCTCTATCCAAATCCCACCCATTCTTCCAGGCTCAGCTCATATTCCACCTTCTTCCTAAAACCTTCTCCAATTTTTCAGTTCTCTTTCCTTAGGAATGCTTATTGTACTTTGAGTCTCTACCACGCCATTTAGAATATATTTATTTGTTCTCTGGGCTTCCCAGATGGCTCAGTGATAAAGAATCCATCTCAGTGGTAAAGAATGCAGGAGGCTTGATTGGGTTCAGTCCCTGGGTCGGGAAGATCCCCTGGAGAAGGAAATGGCAACGCATTCCAGTATTCTTGCCTGGAGGATTCCATGGACAGAGGAGCCTGGCAGGGTGCAATCTATGGGATCACAGAGTCAGACATGACTGAAGTGACTGAGCACACACGCATGCTTGTTCTCTAGTCATTTCATCAGTGTCCTTGGCATCCCTCCAGATAGACTGTAAGCTGTCTTTTTCTGCATCAGGTCCCTCATCATCAAGCTTGTCATTAATATTGTCGTCTTGATCAAAAAGCAGTATTGGCCCGAGTCACCAAAACTACAATCCATCTGACATCCTAGGTATCTGCCAAGGATTTCAGAGACAACATTTGACTTTGGTTACCCAGAAAAATGTAAGTCCTCAAAGGCTGATTTGCTTTGGCAAGCAGAGACAGAAGGGATTCTCATTTCTTCCACCTCTCTGGTGCTCTGAGCAGGAAGACAGAGGAGAGCAGGCCGGGAGAGGAATGGAGGTCAGTGGAAAGAGGGCAAGTATCGCCAGAGAATATCCTTACCACTTGGCTCCTGGTTTCCCCACCCCTACCCTCTGGTAGTCATAACTCTTGCCTCTGAATAAGGCTGAATCCCTACCAGCTCTCAGGCGTGTGGCAGATGCTTTAACACCATGAGCTCAGGACTCTAAAAATACCTGCCACTAGCAGGAACACGGGTGGGAGTGTGTGAGATGTTTGGGGCTGAGTAGGTTGGCTGTTTGGCTTTTCTAAGGTAGGGCTTCAGAATGATGCATGCCACCCAAGCCTGTGGAGACTTGAGCCTTTGATTTGGGGGCCTGGAATTTCAACCTCTCTCTGTGGTGAGAGGGGAGCCAGGAAGCAGACTGCTCACAGCAGAAAATCACAAGAACCGGTGCTGTGGCTTCAAAAGCCATCACAAAGGGAGAGTGCAACAGTCAGGCTCTCTGAAACAGGAATGACCTTGTTTTGTTTCGGAGTTTGGTGTCCCAGTCTTTCTCGGCACCCTCATAAACCCCCGGCCTCCGTTGGACAGTGAAAGCAGCTCCTACCCCTTTGGCAGCTGGCGTTCCCTCACCCAGTCCCCCTCTTCCCCCGTGGGCACAGCATCCACACGGTGGCCAGCGCTGGCGCCTGCCCCTAAGCCACACATATGCCCCCAGGACCCTTTTTTTCTCTCCAAGGACCAGTGGGGTTTAGTGGAGTCAAACAAACAAGGGTGCAAATCCCAGCCCAATCACATCCTACTAGTTAGGTGTCCTCAGGCAAGTTACTTTATCTTCAGTGTCCTCCTCTGGAGAGTAAGGATAAACATAGCAATCCTGTAGGGATGCTGTGAGGATTAGCATCCTCATAAGTATAGGACACACTGCCCAATACCGTCCCCCTTCATCCCTGGCCCGAAACCGCCACCACCAAGTCTGGCCAGACAGCTCATTGAGCGGGCAGCCTTGGAAATGCAGCAGTGGATATGGAATTGGGAAACACGGGTTCCAGTCCCTCCTTTCACTAACTGAGTCAATGACTAGGCAAAGGAAATTGCATGCAAGAAAGATCTTTGCACAATACAAAGTGTTCTGCAAATATTAGTTGTTGCCATTGTCTCAGGGGGCCCATAAGCCCTGTCCTAGTAGCATTGCTCCTTTAATCCATTGGTTCTCATCTTGGAAAGCAGGATGAGATAGCTTGGCTTCTTTTTGTTTTTTTTAGCTTGGCTTCTTGATGATGAGCTAGACCCAAGGCAGAGGCAACCAGTGGGGAGGGGGAAGAGAGAGGAAGACCAGCAACATGTCCTGGTGGCTGGGGTCAGGCCCAAAGTGACAGGAGCATCGAGGGGCACAGGGGAGCTGCCAAAGATACCTCCAGCCTTGTAAACCATTTTCCTGGGGCTACGGCTGCCTGAGCAAGTCCCTCACCCCCTGCACATGCTCTTAGGTGACTCAGGTATTTCTTTTCCCTAGAGAAGATATCTGGTATCTTTCTACACATGAGGTATGAGGTATGAATATCCTTCTGTTGGAGGCTGGTGGGGGAGGGTAGAAATGGAGAAAGGGAAAAAGTATATCTGTAATCTTTGGAGGATGCCCGAGGGGGTCACAGGGAAAGTTTAAGACAAGTCTTTCTTCAGTGAACTGCTGCTGCTGCTGCTAAGCTGGACCATCCTATCTGCCTGTAAGATACAACCAGCTTCACACCCCAGGTTGACACAGAGAATGGCAAAGGAGGACGGAGAGACAAAGAGAAACTCACACACAGCAAGAGAAGCAGCAGTGGAGACAGAGAAACAACCAAACTGATGGCTAATTAACCATTAAGCTAACTGGCAGAAGATGGAAGCTCAGAAGCCCTAAGGAAGACATGATGTCATTCTGACTGCAGGCCGCTTCTGAGGGAACACTTAGTTCAGCCTCCATCTACTTGGTAATGTAACACACATGAGGGTGTTTTTCCAAGTGAGTCCAGAGGAAGAGAAATCCACAGTCTTGAGCGACACCTGCCCCCAGCCACGGCTGACCGCAGGATGCCTGGTCCAGAGGCTAGGGCAGAGGGTGTGCCTGGCATGTAGGAGGAACCCAACTGAACAGGAGAAGATGCTTCCATGAAAATCTACAAAGAGGGGCTCAAAAATTAGAACTGAGCCTCCCTTCTACTACCTCCCCACCCCCAAACACCCAGTCCTGTTCGGCATTTTCCAATGCTTTGAGACTGAGACAGGCGCGATATGATTTAGCTAAACCTGTAAGGTGACAGACACTTAATGTTCTTTCAAGGAAGTTCCACCCTTCCCTTGAGGGTTGGGGGAGGCCTCCATCCTTCCTAAGCTGATGTCAAGAAGGCCTGTCAGTTTTCCCCTATGATGTCTCACCGTATCCCTGTCCTAGGTAACTTTGTGGGTTGGATGGACCACAGGGCTGGCCCAGTGTGGGGATTTACAGACTCTTCTAAGCCAGGCAGCACAGTGTGTGGAAAGAGCACCAACAAGGGAATTAGGAGACCTGAGTTGTAGGCTGGGCCCTGGGTGATCTTGGGCAAGTCACTTTCCCTCTCTCAGCCTGAGTTTCCTCTCTGTAAAACAAGGAAGTTGGATTAGAGATGCTCTAAGGTCTCTTCCATCTCTGAATATTCTCTGATTCTTACACTCAAGGTAAGACAGTCAAGGGACAGAAAGGAAAACCTAGGTACTCAGCACAACGTCTGCAGTGCAGCTGAAGGGGGCTTTCTTGAAGGCTCATGAGTCCAGGGGCTGAAACCCTGGGCCCCTGGGATCCCATAAGGCTGGCTGCCTGGCGTGCCACCTCCCCCTGTGCACAATCCCTCCCAGCAAGATATTGCCCGACTTGAGAGAGCAGTGACAAAATGCGTGGGCTCTGAATTGAGGCTGAATGCTGGCCCTGTCTCAGGGAAGGCAGGACAGTGAGATGGCGCAGTGCTGGGGCTCCAGGGTCGAAGACCGAAGCTCAGATCCACGTGCCTTGGGGCAAATTATTTCATCTTTCTAACTTTGGTCTCCTTATCTATAAAACAAGAACGGTAATAATAGTCCTAATTTCCTAGGGCTGCTGAGAAGATCAAATAAGATAGTGCATGGAAAGTGCCTAGCCTGGGCTCTTTGTTTCTTCAATAAATAGAAGTTGCTGTTGTTGTTATTATGATTATTGCTGACTTGCTGCAGGCTTTTCTTGATGTTCTTGTGAATCAGGAAATACTGGATTATAAATGTCGTGAGGGGGTGGCAGACACATAGATTGCTGACACCAAATGGGGCTTCAAGGCCCTACAGATGGCACAGAGTCTTAACCATTGGACCACCAGGGAAGTCCCAGCACTGCCATTTTAGAGCCTGACAGCCTTCTCCTGCTGAACCTGTGGTCTAGGGCTGCCTCAGTTTGGGGACTTTTCTCTCTCTCCCAAAAAGAGAAGCCTTTGACAGTCACCTCCTAGCATGGGTTTGGTACCCGTTCCTTGAGACACTTCAGGCCAGCCAGAGTATGGGGCAAAACTGTCTCCCCTGGAGTGCCTGTGCCAGCTGCTGTGCTCTGCCATCTTCTCAAAGACACTCCGGTCTCACCTGCCAGCTTGGGCCCTGGGCTTGCAGCAGCCTTGCTGGAGGCAGGGCCCCCTTCCCGCTGCTCCCACACCCTACCCTGAGCCCCTTCAGAATCTGTACTCAGAGGGCTTGCCCATGAGCAGTGTCACAAGATTTTGTCCTCTTGAAAATATCATCTTCCCAAAAAAGCCTGTATTAAGCACTTATCTGCACGTGGTGCTATGCTGGGCTCCATCTCTTGCGAGTCACACTGTCACAGGCTCTGCCCTCTGGGAAAAGGTCCAGAATCTTTGGTGGACACTGTAAAATCCAGTTTGACTAAGTACTGGATGTTAGAAGGGAAGGAATCTTTGCAAAATTTTCCCCAAGGCCATTGGGCAGTGGCCCTCTTCCACTCGTTTTCACCTTCCACTTTCTGGCTTCCTCCTCTCCTCTCCCGCTCTTCTCCTTTCCTAGACTCCCAAACATTTCCTTTTTCTTTCATCTAAATTTCAAGTGGACTTCTTTCCCCCTCTCTTAAATGTAAACGACTCTTTGGCTCAATGTGACATGATGTTAAACAAGCGATAGCATTAAATTCGAAAGGTTTTGAGGGTTTAAGAACACATCCATAAGTATATTTCTATTTTGGATTTTAAAAGGCATGTTTTAGAAATTCCAGTCTTACAACCTTACATTAAAGAAGTCCTAGCCAAACAGACATTGAAATAAGAGCCCTAGGAAACGATGGAGACAGATACCTACTTTGACATTTAAAAGGAAATGTAGCAATGCCCCCCCACCCCCTGCCCCCACCACCACCTGGCAAAATGAGAGCGGCAAAAAAGATCACTATTTCCAAACAGTACCCTATGTTCCTGATCCTGGGGTCAGTTGTTCTCAAGAGCACTCCCTTATCAGTACTGAGCTACCCATCTTCCTGACATCAAGTGCCTTGGACCAGTCTCTGAAGCCATTTTAAAACCTGTTCATTTTAATAACGAAGGAGTCAGGAATCTTGTACAGTTTAGAGCATTTCATCACCCTCCCCAGTTACTCAGCCCTTCTCTCTACATCACTCAGAAGAGAGGTCCTGTGGTCATTTGGGCTGTTTGCCCAATGGAAAGGGAGGGTTAACCTCACCTGACAGTGTCTGACCACAGGCTTGAGAAAAGGCCAACTGTGCCTCTGGAGGAGTTGGTCTTTAGTGCCTTTTGAGGTGTCTTTTCTGCCCATAACCCTGCCCCCTCTGCTCCCCCGGCACATGAAGCTGCCCTTGCCAGGTCCTCCCTCCCCCCATCTTCTGCACATTGAAATATTCCTGTCCTCTTGAGTTTCTGCCTTTTCTGATCTGAAAGTGAGCACAAATGGTCAGACAAGAATATCTGTACTTACTGACAAACTAATGAGAGGGGGGCACCAAGACACTTTCCTTAGCCCTCAAACAAGTTGCTCTGCATCTTTACAAAGGCCCACTGAAGACAATACCAACAGAATGAGTAACAGGCATTAGGTACCCCAGACAAATCAAGAAGCTATCATTTGAGGGGTGCTTTTCCAAAAGAACTAGTTTTATCTGTTATGAAGTGCTGGCAGGTAACCCTATGTCAATTTCTTTAAAGGGGCTCATGGCTTTGTGCCAGAACTCACTCCTATTCCAAACCAGGCCTAATCTCAACTGTAAATTTTAATTTAAAATACAGCACTTTTCATTCTCTATGGATTTCCGTCCTCCCCTCGCCCGCCACCCCGCCTTGCCCACTGCCAAGGCCTGAGGGCTTAGCCAAAGCAGGTTTGTACAACCTACTGGCACTCATATCTTGAGGTAGAAGAGACCTCAAGATATGTGAAGTGCTTTGGGATCCATTCCACAGACCAGGACGGAGATCCCTCATACCTCCCTCTGCCCACAGGTGCCGCTGCTCCCGGCTCAGGGTCGAGGATGGGTTTGAACCGGCTTTTCCCGGCAGGAGCTGTCAGGCAAGGGCAAAGGGCATAAATGCAACCACTCCCTCCAGCCCTCAAAAAATAAGGGGGGGGGGTTGAGGTGGGAACTGGGCCACTGAGGCGAAAGGGGATGAGGACTTGCGGAGGGTCTTAGGCTCAGCAAGCGGCGACACAGCCACACGCTGGACATTTACAACCACATGATACCTCTGGCAAGACCCCCTCCCAGATCCCTCCCTTTCTGGACCTGACCGTCTGAATCACCTTGATCTTCTCGCCCTCGATTTCCACCGTCTTCTCCCTGAAGTCAACGCCGATGGTGGCTTCAGTCTTGTCCGGGAAGGTACCCCCGCAGAAGCGGAAGGTCAGGCAGGTCTTGCCCACGTTGGAGTCCCCGATCACGATGATTTTGAAGATGCGAATCTGCACGTACTGGTCCAGCGACGAGTCCAGCTCCAGGGAGGCCAGGCCAGCGGCCGAGGCGGGCTGCAGATTCCCATGGCCCAGGATGGGCTGCGCCATCTCCCCCGGACCAGACCGGGGCCCCAACCCCCCTCGAGGGCTCCACACAAAGAAAACTGCCACGTTAGTGCGCTCGAGGCGAGCGAGCTTTGTGCGTGTGTATGTGTGTGCGTACGTGTCTGTGAGTGTGTACCCGCGCGTGTGTGCGTGCGCCGGCAACGTGTGTGCGCGCGCGCGCGCGTGAAGGGGGTGCCTCTCACCCCAGCCCCCCTCCTCCAGCGCACCCTCCTAGCAGCTCAGAGACAGCGACACAAAAGCCATGGAGGGGAAGAGAGATGGAGGAGAGCCGGCAAACCTCCTTGCGCCTGTGCCCTCGGGCTTGCGATCCTACGGCGCTCCCCAGGCCGCCTCTGCCGCCACCGCGCCTTTGCATAAACCCTCCCCTGCCGGGACCCCAGGGACACACCGGAGGGAAGAAGCCTAAGGAGGAGAGGGTGGGTGGGGAGATCCGCACACGCCAGCTCGGGATGGTCTTCCTTTTTCCTTGCACCCATTTATTTTATAGCTTTCGGGCTCCTCACTCCCACTTTCTCAGAGCGCTCGGGGTCAGCGGGCTGGGACCACAACTGGGGAGGACAAAGAAAGCTGCACCCTCGGGTGTCTCTAGAGCACTTTGGCCCTGGAGCGACACTACTCGGCGGGGGTGGGATGTGGGGCGGAGACACCTCTTTCACCTCTCCAGCGGCGGGCAGCTGCGCCCCGCCTCCGCGGCCCCCTCCCAAGCCTTAAGATAAAGAGATGCTCTGTCTTATTGAGAAAGCAGGTGCGCTCGCGCGCCCCAGGGAGCCGGGGAGGGCGCTGCCAAGACACACCATGGGTTGTGGGGCCCGCGCAGCTGAGAGGAGGAAGGCAGGGGCACGGGTGTGCGTGTGTAGGGCGAGTTACTGTTTCTGTCACAGACTTGCCAGATGTAGGGGGGCGCGTGCCAGGCGCCAACCGCCCCTCATCACACCACGAGCACCCATCCTCTGAATGTTCAGGAGAGTGGCTCCCATTGGCTGCTGCAGTCGGTTGTGTTTGGCTGGCCAATGGGGAAGGCCCGCCGCGGCAGAGGGCCGGTGTGTGGGGTAAGAGAAGGGGGAAGCTAGTGCTGGCAGCTTCAGCAAAAGGGGACTTTGTTTCCAGGGGAAACCGTGACAGGTCCAGGTGGAGAGATCCTGAGACATGGCTTAAACCTCACAGTGTCTTGCACTCCTGGGCTCTCCATACAATCACAAATCCTTGCAGAATGGTGGAGTTTCAAAAGGAAGTGGAAACCCCTAGGAGTGTTCACCCCTCTGCAACTGAATGTAGAACAAAGTGGTTGGGTCTAATTTGCCAGAAACCTAGATTATGCTTGGAAGATGATAAATGAACAGAACTTTCTTACGGTATTAGGGGACAGCTTCCCAAGGCTTAATAAGCACTACACTTCTCGGTCAAGGCCAATTCCCTCTGCCAAAAGTGATTTGCAGGTTCAGAATTTGTTTGAAATCAACTCTACTGATGTACAACTTACATACAATAAAATGTGCCCATTTACATTTCCTTTTAAGACTTTATCCCTCCTCCTAAATATTTCATATGCTGAGGTATTAATGACACATACCAAGAGCACCGACTTTCGAGTTATTTGCTAATGCCATCAAGGTCAGGGATTCCAGCAGCACACGTGAGTTATCATCTTAATTGGGTGTGAGGTTGAGCTGCAGAAGAGACGAACAGGACTAAATCCATCCCCATCATAAGGAAAACAATTCAGAGCATCAGTGACAGATCTGTAAGCAAATTGGAATGTGACTGCTCAGCCATTTCCACGTTATTCAAAATGGCTGGGAAAATGGAGTCTTCTAGTTAGTAAACTTTTTAAGCTGAGTTAGCAGATATATTTATAGCTAACTCTTTTAGCACATATGTAGGTCACCCATTTCTAAAACCCTAGATTATACTATTCAATGTTAAAACCATTTCGAGAAGGACTTAATCTTCATTGACAAATCCAAGGTCATCATTATGAATACCTATTATCATTGTATAGTGTGAATAGCAATCCTCATTGTATTTTGTTTTTGATTGGTTGATGTCTAAATAGCTTGCCAGATAATTCTCCTCTGTATTTGAAGCTAATGCTCCTGGTGATCATTATCTACAGAAGAGTAGCTATTTTAAAAAAGAGAGAGAGAGATAACTATTAACTAGGCTTCCCAGGTGGTACAGTGGTAAAAGAATCCACCTGCCAATGCAGGAGACCTGGCATCCATCCCTGGGTCAGGAAGATCCCCCTGGAGAAAGAAATGGCAACCCATTCCAGTATTCTTGCCTGGAAAATCCCATGGACAGAAAAGCCTAACGGGGTGCAGTCCATGGGGTCACAAAGAGTCAGACACAACTGAGCATGCACGTGCGCACGCACACACACACAAATATATCCAGGAGGTAAGAGTGAAAGTAAGTTTTGCTAATTATAGCCATAATTAATGCTATCTTTCTGAGAGATATAAAAAATATAACATCCACATAAGATTATTTAGACGCATGCTTCCAGCAAAAACTTGTCACTGAGTCTGAGAGCTTTCATTATATTTGTAAGGTAGAAACATTGATTTCTGGGAATGTGGTATATCAAAATGGGCCCATGCCCTGATAAAAAGTCTGTAGAGTGAGATTTTGAGGAACTTTCACTCGTAGTTTTGGAGTTACTCATATGTGTACATTGTTTTTGCCTCCCACCAAAATGATAAAATATCATTTTTTATTAAGAGGCCAAGAAAAGTACCTCATTGCACTTACTGCAAAAGTATTAATAACTATGCTGTACGATGCCTTTTTAAAGATAATTGTATTTATTTTTGGCTGTGCTGGGTCTCCTTGCTTCCTGGGCTTTTCTCTAGTTGTTGTGAGTGGGGGCTACGCTCTAGCTGTGGCGCACAGGCTTCTTATGGCTGTGGCTTCGCTTGTTGCAGAGTACAGCTCTAGCGCACGTGGGCTTCAGCAGTTGCAGAACATGGGCTCAGTGGTTGTGGCTCGTGGGCTCTAGAGCACAGGCTCAACAGTTGTGGCACACGGCTTAGTTGCTCCCGGCATGTGCGCTCTTCCTGGATCAGGGATCAAACCCCTGTCTCCTGCATTGGCAGGCAGACTCTTTACCACTGAGCTACCAGGGAAGCCCTGCACAATGTCTTTTTTGTGTTAATGTTGCATCATTAAATGACTGTCTTTCAAATACACTCAATTGTTTTCATAGGTACCTGATTGTCAAGATTTTGAGAGTTTTCCAAAGTTTCTTTCACCACCAGATAGGATTAACTTTGTATTTAATCAATCCTTGTTCATTACTGACTTTTAGAAATAGTAATAAATGTCAATGTCTGCAAGGCCTTTAAATATGAAATAGAAATTTTTTTACTTTATTGTGGAATTGATATTTTCAATATTTATCCCCCTCAAACAGCCCTACTTTAAAAGAAAACTATTACCTGCACTTCTGGACATTAATCTATTCTTAATGAGTATGGGGACCTTGAATCATTTTCTCCCAATAAATATTGTTTCCTGGGTTAAATTTCCTAAGATGACGTTGTAATTTCATTCTCAATCCCTAATTCCCTAAAAATAATAACTTAATCACCTAAAATATTAGGGCCAAACTTTTTTGCCTGTTTGAACCTGACCCCACCACATTCACCTATCCTTACTTACTTCCTAGTATGTACTCAAGCCATTGTCCCATGAAAATGTGGTGGGTTTTGTTTGTTTTATTCTTCCAAGCATTTTAAACAACATGGTGCTTCCTCTAAGATACTTTACAAATATTAGCTCATTTAATCTTCACAACAACCCTATGGGATTGGTAGATGAGGAAAGTGAGGCATAAGTGACTTGCCCCAAGTGGCAGAGCCAGGATTCAACCTGGAGCAGACTGGATCCAAATTCAATGATGCTTAACCACTGAAAATAGTACTTTTGGTCCAAAGTATTCACCATCTGAAACATCATTTCTTCTCCTCCACTGTCTATGTTAATTTTACTATTCATTCTTCAAGACAGAGCTCAAGTAACACTTTTTATATGAAGTCCTTCCTTAGCTATTCCATCCCGTACTATTTTCTCTTGTTCTGGCACTACATCAGATGTTATTATTTAAATGACCAATATCTCTCATCTCCCAACTAGACAGTGACCACTTCCTATACTTTTCATATCCCCCAGAGCTCCTTTCATGGCAGTCCAAGTGGCAAGTGCTCAATAAATACTTGTTAAATGAACATGTAACTCAAGGGGGTGGGGAGGGAGGCTCAAGAGGTCGGAAAGATATATATATATATATAGAGAGAGAGAGAGAGAGAGAGAGAGCTGATTTAAGTTGTACAGCAAAAACTAACAACACTGTAAAGCACTATTTGCAGTACATTATATTCCAATGTTATATTTATA
Organism: Oryx dammah; assembly: GCF_014754425.2. NCBI lineage: Eukaryota > Metazoa > Chordata > Mammalia > Artiodactyla > Bovidae > Oryx > Oryx dammah. The sequence continues at coordinate 25,907,340 of NW_024070207.1, forward strand.
TAATAAATTTAATTTATTGTATTTAATTATTTATTTCATTATTAAATTCATTATATTTATTTATATCATAAAGCAATTATATTTCCAATTATATGCCAATTAAAAATATGTAACTCAAAACTTTGAAAAAGGCGTATGTTTTGCATAGTGCTAAAAATATATTTTTACATTTGTATTTTTACATTTGGTGGAGTCAAAAACACCTATTTACACTCAGTCCCTCATCCTACTCCTCCCATAATTCTTAAAATCCTGCTTAGGATTTCTCTCACAGCAAGTTTGTGAAACACGAACTCTTTGCCAGCATCCTGCTCTCAAGCACAGAAGCCATAAGAGCAGGAGACTCTCCGCAGCACCTGGGACAGCGTCTAAGACACAGAACTGCACGACGACAGATTTGGGAAAGAGAGGCCGTAATGATTCCTCCTCCAGGAAACAGGGGCTGGGTGGGAAAGTGCCAGCAACTTGTAAAAGAAGGAAGTCCACTCCGAATCTGCATAGCCAGGTGCCCCGGCCGGACCTCCGGAAAAACTGGAAGTGGACTACCGTCAGAGAATCCGGAAGGCGTAGGACCTAGTAATCAGTGGCTTAAAAAGAACAAACTGTGCTGGGGCCACGCTTTGTGAGGTGTCGTTACAGGTTCCCGCCAGCGACGCAGCGGCAGCACCGGCCACCACCTCCCAGCAAAGCGGCTTCACCGGTCCCTCCTCAGACAGCTTTCTGAGCTCGCTTAGCGGAACACGGTGCCCCCAGTCTTTGGAAACTTGCAAGCAACTCCGCCTGGGGTCTTGCCAAGTGTTCGGACAGCTAGGCGCCTGCGCCCAGCTTCTCCCCGTGCGGGCCAATTGCAATGCTGCGCGGAGCGCCACGCCTGCGCAGTAAGCCTCCAGTCGCGCGTCCCCTTCTCCAGCTCTGGCAGGCCGGCTTAGCTGTCCAATGCACACCCGGGGCTGGGAGGAGGAGCCTGCGTAGAGTGCGTGTGAAGGGAGCTGGGGGAGCGGGTCAGGGCCCAGGGTGTTTGACCCGTTGGTACGTGCGTAAGAAGAAAGGAGAGGAGGAGGAGGTCCAGGGTAGCGGTTGCCGAAATGTTCCGGTGTGGAGGCCTGGCAGCGGGTGGTTTGAAGCAGAAGCTGGCGCCCTTGGTGCAGACAGTGTGCGTCCGAGGCCCGAGGCAGAGGAACCGTCTCCCAGGTGACTGACCCATCCCGGGCAACCCCCACCTTGAAGAAGGGCCGGGGTTCCATAGGCTCCCTATGCCGCTCAGGGCTCCCCCTACCCCACCCCCATCCCTGGGGAAAAAAAAACTAAACACACTCACGATCGATCCTGTGAATTCCGAATTGGCGGGATCCAAACTGTGAGTTTCGCAAGCCGTGCCGACCTGACCTTCAAAGGATCTGAGTCCGGTAGTCGGCTTGAGGCCTCTTCCTGGGAGGGTTTGCTGTTCAGGGATAACAGAAGAGTTGGCTGTCTTGTATTGTCCAGTGCCATCTCCTGGCCAACCCCAGTTCGCCTTTTTAGAGCAATGAGGTCAAGTAGACTTTGTCATTTATTGATTGTGAGACTTGAAGCAGGACACAAGCCCTACGCCTCAGTTCTTCTTTCTGTAAACGAGCGTGTAACCTGCTTACCTTCCAAACCCCAGATGAGATTCACAGATTTGAGTCCCTTGGGAAACAGTGCAATGCAAGTAAGAAGTCTGTCTGCTGTGCACCAGCCACCAGAGTTGGCCCAGAATTAATTTGAGTTGAGTTGGCCTGGTCAGTGTAATTCTTGATGGTCCCTAATGTTTCAAAGAAACAGTTTGCAGAACACATTGTATTTGCTCCCAGCCCATGAACTTGTTTTAGCAAATTTTAGAGCTGGAAGGGATTTCATGGTAAAATTCAACCTGCTCATTTTATAGATAATAAACCGAGGCACAGAGAGGTGAAATTACTTGCTCAAGGTCATATTCCTAATTAATAGGTAGAGAGCAGAGGACAGTTTGCCTGTCTCTAGGTCCCTAATCCTCTTGCCCCAACTCCACACTGTTTGCTAAAGTTTGATCTCAAAAGGTTAAGGATAAATCTGGTTCCCTTTTAAGCCCATTGGGCATCAGATATCCTTGAATTTATCTAAACATGTCTTGAACCTGCCAATTTTCAACCTGCACAACTTCAAGGGGGTAAAGAATTATCCACCAGTACAGGGTGCTTGGTTTTGTTGGGTTTTTTTTCATCAATAATCTTTGAATGGTCACCCAAGGATATTCATATTAGCAGTGTCGATATACAACTGCCTTGAGGCCTTTTCAACGTGGAACTGCTTGCTGGGTGCTTTTTAAAAAGTGGAAAATATTTCCCTTAGATTGTGAGAGCTTTATAAATGTACATTTGAATAGTTTTTCCAGTTGCTATCCCTCAAGAAAATGTTTCCTGATGGGTGTACCTTAGGTATGTCCTAAGGCGTGTTGCTCTTGAAACTTAACACTTCTGCCTTTGCAGAAGTTTGAAAAACGATTAGGTTTGAAAAACTAACATCCTGTCTATGATGTCATCTGTATGGGTTTTGTGCATTGAATTGAGGATGCTGTATGTAAAGTTGGACAGAAATTTAGGTAAGCTGACGATTTTCATCCACACTGGGCTTTCAAACTTTGTGTACTTACTTTGCCTAAAACTCACAACTTTTGCCAGCATTCTGAAGTCTGAACAAACGTTCTCATCAATTAAGTGTGGATTTGCAAAGGTGAATTGATTGAAGAGACGTTTGAGATGGTTGGTGATATTAGAACTACTGAAAAATACTCACTAAAAGTATTCTTTTCCATTGCATGACTTTGTTTTAAGGCAGTCTGCTGTAGAGTATATTCTGACTTCTTGACAGATCCATCCATCTCTTTGTATACAGTTATTTGTCCTTTGGCCAAGCACCAGAGGATAACCTTATTATCTTTAGCAATGGGTGGGGGTGGGGTCACAATTTCAAAAAGAAATGATTCTATCGTTTTAGGAATCAACCTTGTTTTGTGGCTTGATGACTGATTGCTCTTAATCTGAATTCTTTTGCCCATAGTATCCATAGTTTACCATATGTTTTTACATAGATCAGGGAGAGGCATGTTTGTAGATAGGCCATTTCCCCTTCCTGTTTTCCCCTCCCTCCCCACTAGTTCTTTGCCAGGATTATAGCAAACTTTAAACCTACTTTGGAACATCTCATCCATCTGTCACTATTGTAGAGTTCGTTTGTATTATATGTTGCCTTTTGCCTTAAAACGATAATTGCTACTATCTGGTTATTTACTATATTTGGATGCTCTGCCTCTTTCCAGAAATGATTGAAGGTAATTTATAGTAACCATTTTGTGTCGGCATTCAGAATTGAGGAGCATATGGGTTAGGTAGGTAATAGATGTTTCCTGTTCTGTAGTTTTTTATTTCGTTATCAAACATTGTGCTATCGATGTGATCAAACTCGTCACTGACCCCAACCTGAGGGTCAGATGTTTGAACATTTTGCTCTGTTCAGAACCTTTTTCACTGTCTTAAAAAAGAAACAATTCCTTGTGGGCAATGATCCAGACTTCCTGGACACTGCCAAATGACACTTTTTTGAAGCCTAGAAGACAAGCCTTTACCCACTCCTTTTGCTGGGACAGAACTTTCCAGAAGAAAATTTTAGCAAGTCAACCTTTTCTTCTAGACGTTTGCTAATATTTTAAGGGAGTTGCTGTATATTGTAACTTTCATGTTTCCAAAACTTGCCTGGTCGAATAAGTTAAAGTAGAGGGCCAGCCAACCCCAACTGTACCAAATGAGAATCTTTGGAAGAGAGCTGTGGCAATTTATATTTAACAAGGCTGCTGATGTAATTTGAATGATAGGGAAAGTTTGGAAGCTGCTATTCTGAATGAATAATGACTCCCTTCTGTTCCACTGACCTAAAGATTAAAAAGCCAAACTGAGCAACCTTGAATCTCTTGTGATTTGCGTCAAGCCCATTTTTCTGATATTCAGAATAGTTCCAGCCACTCTCCCCTCCTAAACTATGCACTGCCCGAGGACACGAATTGTGTCACATTTAGTTTTGTGTCCTCAGCATTTTGTACAGTCTGGTACATGGTAAATTCTCAGTGACTGAACCCTAGTACTATGAAGGACTTAACTTTGCAGAATGGAGTTAGATTTTTTGTGTGTCATCAAAATCATTTTTCTTCTGGTGCCTTTCTTCGGAGTGTTTCACACAAGAGGCATTTAGCTGCAATGGACAGATCACCTAGGCTTGTCCGATCCTGTGTTTTAGACATGTCAGAAGAATAAGTTTGATGTTCAGAAAACAAGATTCAAGACAATATTAGACCTCCTAACCACTTGAAATTTCTGGGTGCCTCAATTGTATGGATGTATTTGTGGAAAAGGGCTTCTGGGTGTATGGAAAAATAGGAGATTATGAAACCTACAGCAGTGAATTTGTTGATTTAGGTACTATTCTAACGCTAGCCTGTGGTATTCAAAACTTCTTTGCAAAAATTTCTTCAAAATGTTCAGTCCTATCAGAACTGGGATGAATTTCTATTTTTTTATCTTATTCATTAATTCATGAAATATTTATTGAGCAAACTCCTACAGGAATTGAATCCTTGCATGATATAATGAATATAGACTATAATATTGTATTATAGTATCAGACTTGCTAAGAAACTAGATCTTAATTATTCCAACAACTACAAAGAAATGATAATTATATGACATGGTAGAGGTTCTAATTATTGCCAAAATGGCAATCATATTACTATGTATGATCAGTTTAAAAAAAATCATAAGTGTGAGGAAGAAAGCTATACTTTGGTACATGTGGTCTGACTGCAGAAAATCTGAAATAAGTAGATTGGTACAATGAGAAGTCAAGGAATAAGGGGGCTTTCCCACATTAGTAAGACAAGTGAAAAGGCATGTTTCAGTCTTTATATAAGATTTCCTAAAATTCTAAGGCTGTGGTAGGAAAAGTGTGGGAATAATTTTATAGGTAAAAGAAAATTGGAGGGAAATATGAATATCTATAACATATTATCACCTTTTACAAAATTAAAGTCACTAGATATATAAAAAGTTGGTTTGTTAATGACTGTATTGTGTTATATTTCTTTTCAAGCAGTAGAGTAATTGTAAACCCATTTCCTTTTTTAAAAGTCAATTTGCTTTTAAATGTCTTTTTTTTTTGCAAATTGAGGCAAAAACTGCTGAACTTAAAGTTGTTATGGTTTTTAGATTTAGGATCTTCTAGAGGAATAAATGGAAGTGTAAAAACATTTATTTTTGGTTAAAAAAAAACTTGGGATGGAGGTAAGAGACAACTAAATTCATTGTACTGTATCTAACCGTGTGGGACTTTTTCTACCCAGTTTCATTTTCTAAGCCCTGAGATTTGTCAGTTTCTATTTCTGAAGCTTCATCATTTTTATGGACTTCTGAAAATCAAAAGCTTGCCCAGTTTGAGATAAGCTTCTCAACCCTTGCCCATGTTTTTATTTTCATGATTTGTTGTTGTTCCCAAATATAAGCCATTTTATTTCATTCAGTGATGAAAGATTCTAAAACAGGTAAGAAATAAAAACAGTAGAGAAAAAGACATTTCCAGTTCTAAGAACATAGATCCATAGTTTCTTATCTATAATTTAGAAATGAAAATAGGACTAAAAAACTCAAGTTTTTAGAACTCATTTGTCAAGTTTTTGTAACCTGGAGAGGAGTTAACTTAGAATCTTCTGTTTATTCTCTTACTTGTCATCAGTCATAGAAACATTAATGCATGTGACTGGGTTGCTGCCCCTTATTGTGCTGGGTGTTACTTACTATATGGTATATGTATTATATACTTGCCACCTAATAATTCTAAGTTCTGGGATGCCCATGTTCCCAAGGATTTCAGGTAAGAGAATGCAGCTGCGTTTTGGACACATTTATACCCCTCTGAGCCCTGTAATTGTGAAAGCTGGAAAAAAGCTCCCTATTTTGAATTTCTGCAAGTACATATGGACCAGCTACTGGCGCTGTTCTGTTTGTCTTTTAAAGCTTGGTCAGATCAGAACATAGCTACTTGCCTCTAGACCAGTGAATCTCTAAGTGTAGACTGGCAGCATCAGTATCACCTGGGAACTCGTTAGAAATGCTATTTCTTGAGCCCTATCCCAGATCCTCCAGCTCAGAGACTCTGGGGTGGGGGTGGTGTAGGTCTGGCCTTCCATGCTTTAATAAACCCTCTGGGGGACTCTGATGCCCACTCAAGTTTTAGAACCACTGCTGTATATCAGGATTGGCAAACTACAGCCCACAGGCCAAACCCACATGCTTTCCTATGCCCCTTGAGCTAAAATTGGTTTTTACATTTTTAAGATGGCTCAAAAAAATTTTTAATAGACGATTTTTTGATAATTATTTAAAATTCACATTTCAGTGTCCACTAACAAAGTTTTGTTGGGACACAATCACACCCATTTATTTTTATGTTGTGGTTGCTTTGGCACAACATCAGCAGAATTAAGTAGTTACAGCAGAGACTGTGTGGCCTGCAAAGCTGAAAATATTTTCTATCTGGTTCTTTACAGAAAAAATTTGCAAACCCCTGTTCTAGGTCAGTAGTCACCATGAAGACTGTCACAAGCAGGGAAGGTGCTGGGACCTTCTTCCTTCATTTGAAAATACCAGCATCCTCCTGGAGAAAGCCTATGAACTCTGACATTTCCATGTGTGAGCGTTGTTATGATCCTCAGATTCTTAATAGCCATTCCGAGTTTCTACATCAACATAATCTTTGTATTATTTTGGAGGACTAAGAGCCAAGTAGCCAGTGGATATTTTAAATTTTGTCATTCTAAAAAATATAATCCAAAATTCTTCAGTTCTTTGGGGGAGATAAATTTACCTAATTTTTTTTCTGGTTTTCTTCTGAGATTTAGCATTTCAGTCTTCCAGGACACATTACCTTTCACACAAGGCTAAAGTCTATTCTGGTTAGATTGTGTCGCTGGGGTCTATTTGTGCAAGGTTTAAGCCAGCCATTTAAATTACTCCTTAAATGATTGTTAGAGTGTCCCAGGTAGCCTGTAGTTAACTTGTTACATCTGTCTATTCAGTCATCTCTCCATGTTTGCTTCATTTATGGTGAAGATGTGAAGAGAGAAGTATTTGATGAACTGCCCGTGTTTTTCATTACCTATTCTGGAAGCGATAAATTCCTCCCTGGACAGCATTCAATTATACTTGTAAAACTCCAACAACTTTAGAGTGTACATTCTGATATCTGTTGTATTTGTGTGTACAGTTTTAAGTTTTTTTTCCCCTTGGTCATTTAACAGTGAATATGACACAGCCCAATGTGCATTTAAGTCTTTACTTGTGCGATACATTGACGTTTAGTCATAAACATGTATTAACTATTTTATTTTTGTATGTGTGTGTGTCTTAATAAATTGTGTTCCTTAGGCAACTTGTTCCAGCGATGGCATGTTCCTCTAGAACTCCAGATGACAAGACAAATGGCTAGCTCTGGTCCATCAGGGGGCAAAATCGATAATTCTGTATTAGTCCTTATTGTGGGCTTATCAACAATAGGAGCTGGTGCATATGTAAGTAGAAAAGCAGCTTGTGTAAAGAAGCTGCCAAACAGCTCCCATTAATAGACTCAGTACTACTCTGCTTTAAGACTTTTACAACTAATTCTCCTTTCTCTTTTTGGAAGAATTTCCAAAGAGCCTTCTTTAGAGTGCCTACTGTCTAATAGTCTGTGAGAACCAATTTGGGAATGACTGAAATTTCATCTCTCGTTGATCTTTGCTCTTTGCACTTGTCTTTTTTACTCTTTACTTGAAAGCTTCTGCGTTTCGTTAGATTTGACTAATCTATGGAACTGTACGTTTTCTCTTGGATATAATGCACTAACCTATGAATAAGGTCAAAATTCATTGCAGCTCCTTAGCACAATATTTGATTTTGACCCATTTGCCAAATATTGTATTTTTCCTTGGCTTGGGATAATAACAATTTAAAAACAATAACTTTCAGTTCAGCATTCCTGAAAGGAAAACTTATCCAGGAACCTCATCCAAAGACTAAATTATAGAATTAAGTCTAGTATCTCCAGGTTTAGGATGGAGTTTGTGTGAAGTAAGAAATGTGCTTTAAACTGTTATATAGTACTACCACAATAATATCCCCTTAAATGAACTCTGATCAGCTTAACTGGTGACAGAGGAATTATTCTGTGGGCATTTTTTTTAACTTGGCAGAGTTTACTGTGACTAAGCAGATCAGTCTAAAGCTGGATCATGTAAGGTTGAGTGAACCAACTTAGATAACACCTAGTAACGCCCTTGATTGAAATAAGCTGTTTATTTTACTTATTGAGAGCAAATGGTTGGACAAGATTACAATTTTAGTTGTTTCTACATTGGTAAGAGGGTGAACTTATCTTTGTTACTCAATCGCTGCGTTAAAAAAAGGAGGGGACATGAAAATTATTTGAAGTCACTTAGATGATCATTCTCTGACCTAACTCCAAATGCACAAGGAAAGTAGATAGCTCTTGCCAGCTGTGAGTTGAATCAGAGTAAGAACTAGGTGAGCTCTGTCTGGTGACAGACTTTGAGGAAATATACATTTTCCTCCAATCCTGGAACAGCATTTGTTTTTCTTTTTAGCACAGGGTAACCAAAAACACTTCCCTGCCTTTATATTGAATGTTTCTTCATTAATACTTAGTGCTTTTTCTATTTCCCTTTGTTTCTTTCTTGGCCTTATCTTTACCTACAGTTGTGCAGTGTCATCATCTAGGACCCCCTTCTAGATCACTAGCGTCTACAGGTGCTTCTGGGAAAGATGGCAGCAGCCTAGTATACTTCTTAATTGTAGGAGCAACAGTCACTGGGGCAGGAGTTTATTATGTAAGATACTTACACTCAAATATATTTTGGGGGTAGGGTGGGTGAAACCATGGCACTAATGAAAACTTGATCCATTAGAACATGATGAAACATTCATGGCATGTGCTTTCTAGGTATTTATTAAAGGGACATTGTCAGTAACTAGGGAGTCCTCAAATCTCATTCTTCAAACTGTTAAAGTCTTACTGGAAATATCTAAAGCCATACATTTAATGATTGCTATAAATCCTTGTCATCAACCCTGTCTTTGAAACTTTTGCCAATTTCATAATTCTTTTTTTATGATGCTAAATTATATTGTGCTTTAGTGCTGCATACCTAACAAGATAGTCTCAAAGAGTAAACATTGAGTAAGCAAGTAAAGGTGACTTGAACACCATCCATTTTGAATCATTTTAGGTAAAATATAATTTCTGTGTTTTGTGGGAAACAGCAAATTAACCCTACTTTTGTTGTGAAAGGGCATTTTATTGAATGCTTCTGAGGAGGTCCAAAAAGCCATAGAAACTGCAGTGTTCTCCACACTCACCCCCAGCCTCTTATTTCAACTAAATTCATTTGGCAGTGTCCCTTTTGTAATCTGTATGTAATTTGGTCAAACTAGTGGCTGAAGTGGTATAAGCTAATGCATTTATGTCAACTGCTTTCTTAAATGCCTCTCCTTCATTATTTAGATACTACCCTCTAAACCTTAACTTTTCCATTTCATAGCTCTCTCAACTTTTCCCATCAGTTCCACCCCATTCATTCAGAAACAGATTTAAAGTGTTCGTATCTGATATGTTTGTAACATTTGAAACCCATTAAACCTCTGGTTCATGTTGCTGTACCAGAGTTGGATGGCCTCCACAGAGCTGGCCAGGCGAATCTCTTAATGCCAGGCCACAGAAAAGGGCCACTCGTACTGTTGCTTCCTCTTGTCTTAGAAATGTCTGTGAAGCACAAGTTCCTCTCAAGCCATTCAGTTAAATGCCTCATTGCCCTCCGGGTTTATCCAACACTGGTAATAAAGCTGCTGTATTATGGTGGTTTTAGGTTAAATGATAAGCTTTTGTCTACCTACAACTTATCAAACTATTGTGTTTTGTTTTAGATTACATTTTAAATCATTTAAAACATGATCTGAGGTGACTTAGATTTGTCAGTGAGCAGAGAAGCCTGGTGAGCTACATACAGTCCATGGGGTTGCAAAGAGGCAGACACTGCTGAGTGTGCACGTGCACACACACACACACACACACACACACACACAGAGCCAAAGTGGCCTTTAGAATATTTGATGAGATTTAGTATTTGAGCCATTGTTCAACTGATAGGACCACATTGCCTCACTCAGAAAATGAACTGTTACCTTTCATATTCCTTTAAGTGGAATAGATGCCATTATATTCATCTGTTTAGAACAGTTGTCTGCTAACGTATTTCAGAATTTTGTAGTTTTTTTAAACCTGACGTGTATTCATGTCACTGACTGGAAATCTGCAAACTGGGGAGACAGAGACACTTGGGGGAAAAGTTAATTTTTATTTAGTAGGTCTGTAACTTATTTTTATATCAGAACATTTACTTAAAAGCTAAATATATAAATATATGACAAACCTCTTTCTTGTTCTTTCCCCAGTAAACCTGAAGGTATTTCTTGGTCTCCTCTTCCCTGATGTGTGAAGCCAGTAGGAGGTGTGAGAGGGCCTAGGCTATTATTGGATATCTGTCTCAGTGTGAACATGACCCCAGTTTATTTCTCTGTTCACTCACAGTGATCAGCTTAAGCCATCTTTTTAGGTAGAAATCCCTTTCTTAAAATAAATATTTTTTCAAGGAATGAGTAAATGCTGGACTTGTATATAATATCTTCTTTTTAATATCCAAGATTAAAAAAAAAAACTCTTCCTAAAATTAGTGTTACTTGAATTCAGTTTATGAATTTAGTGGTAAATTCAAGGAATAACCATTATCTTTTAACATACAGCACTTAATTTTCTAATCCATTCATGTTATATATTAGATGTTTCCAGGCTGATAAATGTCAAGTGCAAATCTGAGTTCAGGTTCCTTAATGCAGTTCATTGCCTAGTGGATTGCTCTGTAAGAGGCTCATATTATTCTTAAAACATGTTTTTATGCTACTTCCTCTGATTATCCTTACTTTTTCCTCCAATTAATTAATAATGTGGGGTTTCAGCTGACATATGGTCAGTTAAATTTCTGTCTTGTTGACCCTATGGGTTACAAAAAGAACAAAAGTGTTATAATGAAAACAAGTTGTTCTTCCCTACTGCTTTTAAAAAGATCTTCCATAAATTCTGATGCTGAATTTAAAAAAGAAAACTAGTCAATTCTAATGCTGTGTTAAAAAACCTAGCCCTTCAGTTTGAAAGGATAGAGAAGATAGTATATTTTAAATACAGTAGTTGTTTAAGTGAGATGTTTGCCCATTAAGTATCTGAGTGTCATTAAAGAATAGGCCTTTGAGGAAAAGATGAGTTACTCTATGAGACTAGGCTTACTGGTGGTCATGCTTCAGGATGTTATCTAAGTTCTGTGATACTTATATAACTTGGGACATCTTCCAAGAGAACTTATGGCCCAGATTCCTACCCAGGACCCTATAGGTTGGTTTCACAGCTAGTATCCAGCAGAGTCTAAAACCTCCTTTATAAAGTTTAGCTCTTCCTAGCACTTTATTTTTTCAGTATAAAGTACTTTTCTTTTTTCTTCAGCTGTACCTTCAGAATTAAACATGAGGAAAATTCTTCACATAGAGCCTAAGGAAATCTGAAACTGGAACATTTTCATCTGCTTACCTGTATTCTTTCCACACCAAGTGTGTACACACTAAATATTTTTTTTATTTCTTAAGAAAATATTTTTGCCTTAGTGATTCTAACACAGAAGAACTAACTTCATATAGACAAAAGCTTCTCATTTAATTGAAAGATAATGAATGTTACTTATGATGTGTGCTAGCTAGCTGTATGATGAAATAAATTTTCTCCGTGTTTGGGTCTACAGGCCTACAAGACAATAAAAGATGACAAAAAAAGATACAATGAAAGAATTTCAGGGTTAGGGCTGACACCAGAAGAGAAACAGAAAAGAGCCACATCATCTGGTGAGTATGATTTGAGACTCAATATATAAAGGGAAAATTATAGACAATTTGCTGTGTTTTGCAGGTATCTTGTTGACATGATGATACTGTGAGATTGTAAACTTCCAGAAACTATGGTATTACAAGTGTTTGACTGTAATTTAGGTTTGAGAATAAACTTAGTGATTAGTGATTGGTTGTTTTTCTTTATATTAAACTCTTAAAAGGCAAGCTTTAAATTAAAAAATGCAAGCTTGGCAAAGATACTTATTGGAAAAGAGATGAAAGCCTTTTTTTCCCCCAATGAGGATATTCTTTTGGTCTGTTTTGTTCCCCTTGTGAGTCTTTGGAGTTCAGAGTTGTTCAAGATGTGTTTGTTTGCCTAAAGCATGTAGCGCTAGCCATTTCCATCCCACACTTCTGGCTTGATTTCTCAGGAATGTTTTAATCCTTTAATAAACCCCACAATTCCAGGTAGGCCATTTCCACTGCTTTCCTCCATAACACCTCCTTATTCTTGAACATTGTTTAGTAATCCCCAATTGATCTGCTCAGTTTTCCCCCATTATTACTAACAAAAGGTGAAACTGAACTTGATATTTTCCTGTTGGCCATTAAGAAATTAAATGGGCAGGGCAGAAGCCTTCAAATATATACTTTCTAGTATATTTGAGAAATAGCTAAACATTGAAGCTAGGTTCTAGCTCTGAGAGGCTTAGTGAGTCAATGACCTTGGCCACATCATTCACCTCTTTTTTTGAATATTCTTCACTTATCACAGGGATGCTTCCTGTTGCTGTCATTTCAGAAGATGTGACGTTTGTTAAGATTAATGTAGTTGCAGTGTTTTGCTAGCTTTTTATATAAAGGATTGAGTCAAGTTCAAGGTGATTTTTTTTTAATAGTGGCGAGGAGTCATCTGAGACTTAAAAAATATTCTCCTTGTCTGATCTTTTGCTTATAGCTCTGGAAGGAGAGCCAGAACCCCAAGTTAGGATACCAAGTCACGTTCCATTCCTGCTCATCGGTGGAGGCACTGCTGCTTTTGCTGCAGCCAGATCCATCCGGGCTCGGGATCCTGGAGCCAGGGTAAGGCACACACTGTCTTGCTTGACATGGAAGGTGTGGTCCACAAGCACTTAGCCAACATGAGCACTTTGACACATGCCTCTTAAACAACTTGGCTGTGATAAGTATCATTATTTTGTGTCCAAAGGTACTGATTGTATCTGAAGATCCTGAGCTGCCTTACATGAGACCTCCTCTTTCAAAAGAACTGTGGTTTTCAGATGACCCGAATGTCACAAAGACACTACGATTCAAACAATGGAATGGAAAAGAGCGAAGGTCTGTTCACTTATGTAAAATGGACCCAACCAGCAACTTCAGCTGCTTGTACTGTCTCTTCAGCACAGAGAGTAAGACAGGATTTAGCAGGAACTGCACACAGCACATAAGACAGGTGACTTGGCAACACTCCGGAGTCCACTGTAGTACACACTTAGAGCGAGTATATAGCTTAGAGCGAACACCAGGCTGTAGTGGCAAGAGTCCTGGATTCTGTTAACCAGTGCTACCAATAGCTGAAGTTATGTTGGCCTCTGAAGTACTCATGCCCCTGTTCCCAGGACCTTGTGTTAGACTTCGAAGAGCAGCTCAGCCTGTGTTGTCAAGTCTTCACACTTGCCTAGGCATGTCCCATAAAAGCAGAACAAAAGACACTGTTCTATGGCACTTTCTTTGATGCCCCAGGAGACATTCAGAATTGCAGGGATACAGTGGGAATGCTAAGGAAGAAACTTTTTATTAAAATCTTTGCATGAGAGACTTAGGAACAGGTCAAGCAGCCCTTTCCTTTAAAAGGCTCCTTGGATCTCCTGAGTCCAGTACTATGTTCTTGAGTATCAGTTTTTTCCCTCGTTAATGGATCCCTTTGACACTGGACTAAATTTTATAGATCTACCTGCCTCCCTCACTCATATCATGTCTGTTATCAAGCAGGATGCATACTTCCAATTATGTGTGTATGCTTAATCACATAGTTGTGTCCAACTCTTTGCAACCCCTTGGACTACAGTCTCCTCTGTCCATGGGATTCTCCAGGCAAGAATACTGGAGTGGGTTGCCATTTACTCCTCTAGGGGATCTTCTTGACCCAGGGATTGAACCCACATTTCTTGCATCTCCTGCATTGGCAGGTGGATTCTTTACCACTGAGCCACGTGGGAAACCCTCCAATTAGGTTGTTGTGCTCAGTCACATCTGACTCTGTGCGATCCCACAAACTGTAGCACCCCCCCTCAGCTCCTCTGTCCATGGTATTCTCCAGGTTGCCCGTCCCTTAATTAATCCCTCATAGACGGTATCTGCTGTTTGGGGTGAGATCATCTCAGAAGCTATACCAAGCTGTCCAGTGATCAGTGCCATCCTGGACAGCTTGTGTGGGTGGATGTGAGTACCAGCTCCTCAGCCACTCCTCTAGTGACTTTGAAAGGAACCTAAATGCAGAGCACGATTTCTCAACCTCGGCACTATTGACATTGAGGGTTGGATAATTTTTTGCTTTAGGGGCCTGGTCTACATACTGTTTATGTTTCACAGCATCCCTGGCTTCTACCCCCTAGATACCAGAACCATCCCTCCTGCAAAGCTGTTGGAGCCAAGAATGTATCCAGATTGTTCCCATGATCCAGATTTAATGCCCTTGGGCACCTACTTGAGAAAATATTCCTGAAAGCTTTCCGTGGTGGAACCAGTTTTTTCTGAACCTCTGGGGGAAGTTGATAGCGATTCCATGTACTTACAACTTTTTCTCTCTTTTCTCTATACAGCATATATTTCCAGCCACCTTCTTTTTATGTCTCTGCTCAGGACCTGCCTCATGTTGAAAATGGTGGTGTGGCCGTCCTCACTGGGAAGAAGGTGAGCTAGTAGGCTGCTTTCTTAGTCAAGCTCCACCTATGTGCCCACAGGGGCAGCAAGGATGGTGACTTGCATTCCCACCACCTCTTCCATCTGTCTGTCACTGTAGTTCATCAAAGAAAGAGCAAGTCATTTTAAGGTTTAATATTGCCAGTGTGTACTAATTAGTGTGTCTCCCTGGGGAAAGCACTGTCTCTAGCCTAGAGTAGCAGGCTAGCTAAACCTTCCCAGGGAAGTCAGGTCACTGGGGATCATGACTCTGAGGCTGTTCCTTCTCCTGATTGGCTCCTCTTCCTTTCCTCCTCCTTTCTGTTTTTCCACACTAACATTTCTTTGGGATTATTGATGACAGGAGATTGACAAATGTATATTATTCAGGATAGTAAAAATAAATCAGGCATGACATCAGCATGGAAAATATTGTTGGACTTTACAAAGGTGAGTGCCTGAATACGGGGGTGGGCAGTGACGGGAGGGCATTTAGGGTTCAGGGAGGGTTTTGTTTGCTTGCATTTTGTTTTGTGTTTGTTAATAGGAGGGAGGTCTAGAGTGTGTCTCTAAACTACTGGCAATGTTCCAGTAGAGAGGGAAGGGCTATCAGGAGGAGCAAGGCCCAGAAGAGATGGGATCCAGAACTTGAGTGGAGGCACTGACCTTTGATAAGGACAGTTTCATTTCTCCTATATGGGGATGTTAGGCAGAGAAGATGGATATGGGTTGGTGGATAAGCTGGTAAGAAGACTGTATTAAGTATCCCCTATGTGTAGCACACAGGCCCTGCCTTCTAGGGGCTAACAGTATTAGGCAAAAATGTGAGCAGATAATCATAACATAGATTTGGAATAAGAAAGAAATTCGCTATATTGTGGGAATTACTAGGAAGTGTGCCCAGTATAATGATGGAAAAGCTTCCTGAAGAAGGCAGTCTCCTTCCATAGAATGGGGAATATGATGGAATGAAGTAGCATTCACCAGCTTAGAGAAAAGTGTAGAGCATTCAAGTGAAAAAGAATAACATAAGCAAAGGCACAAGGGGGTGAAAAAGCATGTTTGGTGTAGGGAAACACAAGCAGCTCGAGACTGATAGAGCAGAAAGTTAAGGAGTGACAGGAGATGAGAAAGCAGGAAGTTAGGCAGTGGCCTGATGGTCGAGCTCTGTCATGTGAAAGATTTTGAGTTTTATGGCATTGACCCTGAGGAGCTGTTGAGTTTTAGACAAGAATATAAAGCAGTTGGGTTGAATTTTAAGTAATCACTCGGTTGGCTGTGAAGAGAATGGATTTCAGGGAAACAAGACTAGAAAGAGACCATTTCAAAGATTTTTTTAATAATCCATGTGAGAGATGAGATGGTGGGAGTCCACATAAGGGCAGGAGTGCTGATGGTGATTAAGAAGAAGTAAGCACAGTATGAAAATGCCTTATGTGCGTTTAATTACATCGTGGTGCCCTGCACAATCATCTTAGGAGGTGGGCACTATTAACATTTCCATTTTACAGAGAAAGAAATGGAGATTTAAAAGAGATGAAGTATCTTGCTTGAGATTACATAGTTAATAAGTAGTAGAGGCAGAATTTGAGCCCTAGATCTCTCTGATTGGAGAATTCTGATTCCGGAGCCTAAGCTCCTAATACCATCATTGTATAGCTTCCTAACAGAAAGGTGATGAAGAGTAGGGAACAGACTAAAAGCATAAAGTCAAATTTGGCGGGCTGTGGTAGTGACCAATTGGAGGAAGAACATGGGAGAGGAGAGAGGCGAAGATGACTTTCTGATTTTCAGCTTGTGTGGTAGATTGTAGTACACCCCCACGTGAGAGAGACATTGCAAGGGGAAGACCTAGTTTAAAGGGGACATGACATTTCATTTTGGACTGTTAAGTATGAACTAGAATATCTGTGTGGATATGCCCTAAGGGCATGTTGGATACATGACTGTAATGTTCAGAGTAGAATTCTGGGCTCAGATATGGATGGGGAATCGTCTGCATACGAGTCAGAATTGAGACCATGAGAGTAGGTGTGAGGCCCCCCATGGAGAACTGAGGTGGTCATGTCAGAAGAGGAGTGAAGCAAAGATGGAGCCCTGCGGAACCCAAATTTCAGGAAACAGGCTTAAGAAAAAGTGTCCTAAAAGGAGACTAGGAAAGAAGTATTAAAAGGGCAGGATGAGGCGAGCCCAGGCCCAGGGCCAGGGTTGGAGAGAGTTTCAAGAAGGAGGATGTGAGCCAGAGTATTACCACAGCAAAAGAATCTGCTAACAAAGGAATTCTAAAATGACCCATTACATTTACCTGTTCAGATATCATTGTGAAGTTAGAAAAGAGGAGAAACTACTCGTTCAGAAAGTTTAAATGACAAAATGGAGATGGCATTGGGCAACAACTGGAGGAGGACATACATTGAATCAAAAGTATTCATTTAGGATGGGGCAGACTTAAACATGTCAGTGGGCTAAGGTAGAGGTGTCACAAGAGAGATGGGGGAGTGAGTGGCTGACTGACAGGAGAGAGAGGAAGCGGTAAGAGTCAGGCATAGAAACGAGACAGAAAGGCCACCTCATCCCAGTAACTGGAAGAGAGGACGTGAAGTCTGTATTCAGGGGTTAAGAGGTGGGAACCGTTATGAGAAGGTGAGGAAGCTCACATCTAATGGCTTCACTTGTGTTTGCAGTAAACTAGGATACCAGGTGGGTTACCTGAGAGGTTTGAGTCGACGGGTTGGATTGAGGAGGGAGCTTGCCCAGGACAAATCAAAGGTGGCTAAAGTAGCTACTCACCCATCCCATCTGTTTATATCATGGCCCCCTGGACAGCTTGACTTGGTGTGCCTGTCATATGTTTCTAGCACTACCTGCACTGTCCTTATTAGAGCATTTCTCACACTTAATTATAGTGTTTATTAAATTTATCTGTCTTGGCTGCTGCACTCTGAAGGCAGCAAGGTATCTGTTTTTCTCAACATTGTGTCCCCAGCACTTAGCACAGCACTTGACATGTGAAAGTGCTAGTCACTCAGTCATGTCCAACTCTTCATGACACCATGACTGTATAGCCAAGCAGGCTCCTCTGTCCATGGAATTCTCCAGGCAAGAATACTGGAGTGGGTTGCCATTCTCTTTTCCAGGGGAACTTCCCGGCCCAGGGATTGAACCCACGTCTCCCATATTGCAGACAGATTCCTTAGCATCTGAGCCACCAGGGAAGCCCAACACATACTAGGTGTTTAATAAATATGTCTTGAACGAATGGTCTCACTGCTCATAAGGAGTGGAGCGGAGCCAGAAACCCCAGTCTCCCTGACTGCACAACTCACGCTCTTCATCATAAGGAGCAGGGTACATGGAAATGAGGGATGCTGGCAAGAGGACAGCTTGAGAGATCTACCATTGGCCCAGATTAGATGGAATGGAACAGCCCACTGGGTAAATGGAGAAAATCAGAAACAAGGAAAGGTGCCAGTGAGACTGAGAGAAAGCTAGAAGGATGGCAGACTGTGACCAAAGAGGGAGATATTTGATGTAGAAGTTTTAGAGAGAGCATTTGGATGTGGCTTAGAGGAAAAATATGAGCCAGGTGCCAAGGACTTCAGTGACTGAGGGGTGACCAAGAGCAGGCCGGATAACACTTGAGTTGTAGGTGATATAGGTCAGTGTCCTTCAGAGGGGATGAGGGCGCGAGAGTACCTTGGAACCATCAGCAGCTATAATCCTTTCCTCGTGATGGGGAGGAGTGTGAGTGAGTGAGCAATCTCTACATATGAGCTGTCCTGTGCGGGCGGGGGGAGCTCAGGTTTAGTGAAAGCTAGAAATTGGGAGAAAGCATCCTACAAGAATGTTAAGGATATGAGAGAGTTGTTAACAAAGAAGTAAGGGTCCCTGGACTTCACTGGTGCTCCAGTGGCTAAGACCGTGCTCCCAGTGCAAGGGGCCTGGGTTCAATCCCTGGTCAGGGAACTAGATCCTACGTGCCACAACTGAGTTTGGAGGCCACAACTAGGACCCAGCGCTGGCACTTTTTTTTTTTTTTTAAGAAGGGTTCCAAAGAGCCAGGCAGAAAAGTCTGTCCCTATTCTCCATTCCCACAAATTTGGGCATGAGCTTTGGGACACTAGGAACTTACTGTGATGTTGGCCACTTAGGAAATTATGACTCCTTGAAGAAATTGGTACCAGTGATTAGGTTTCTTAAGGATCACCTTAGGTCAAGAAGTAACTCTTCTCATTGGGCTGATGACTGCCAGGTACAGGTTTTTTTGGAGGGTGATGGAAGTGTTCCAGAATTACATAGTGATGATGATGGCCACACAACTTGTGAATATACTAAAACCCACTGAACTGTACACTTAAAAATAGTGAATTGTATGTTGTATGAGTGATATCTCAATAAAAAAAATTTTAAGTGAATTTATCCCTCTCTGTGTGTGTATGTTTGGCGGGACCAGGTAGTACAGCTGGATGTGAGAGGCAACGTGGCAAAACTTAATGACGGCTCTCAAATAACCTATGAAAAGTGCTTGATTGCCACAGGTGAGTACTTCTGGAGATAGCTTCATTCCCCAACAGAGCTCCCTCAAGTTTCAGTGTAAAGATGTTTCTAAGAAAACTGAAACCCAGACTCTGAAGTGGATGTCTTCCCTTAGTGCAAAGCGTGGCTAGCTACCTACAAGCATCTGAGCAGTGGCCCCTCTGGACAGTCTACTGTTCCCTCTGCTAAAGGCAGGGATGGCTATTGAAAAGGACTGCCTTTCCCTTCTTAGCCTTGGTCCTCTGCCCTGAAAGTGATATAACCTCATGGCTTCATTGCCACTTTCAACCAGAAATCAAGAGAGGGGTTTGAAGCAGTTGCTTCAACAAACATGACTGTGCTTTCTGGTGAATCCTCATGAAAAAGTAGAAGAGAATGGGAGCAAAAAGTGAGGCCTTCTGGCCATCTACAGGGAGGGTGGGCCCTTTGAGGAGAGACTCTCAAATCAATTTCTCAAAGGAAATTGATAAAAGCCTGCTGCGGGGATGAGTGGAAGGAAAACAAAGCCTTGTAGCGAGTTGATGCTTCTGTTGGGCCAGCTTCTGCTTGTTGGGCTAAAGGGTTTTTCTCCTCTGATTTCCAGGAGGCACTCCAAGAAGTCTCTCTGCCATTGATAGGGCTGGAGCAGAGGTGAAGAGTAGAACAACACTTTTCAGAAAGGTAATTGTCAGCTCTAGTGCTTTTGTCGGTTTTGAAGAGGTAGCATAATCTTGTGGCCCCAAGTACCCACCTGGGAATTGGGAGATCCGGGTTCTATCTATGGCTCTTCTACGGACTTATTATCTGGCCTTGAGCAAATCACTTCCTCTCTCTGCACCTCAAATACCTCACTCAAGAGTTTTGAGCTCCTGGGTGAAAAATACATTTAGTGTTTTGTTATTGCTTGTTATAGTTCCTTCCGATTTCCCTTCCACAGTTGGTTTTTTTTTTTTCTTTTTTTCTGATGCATTTGAGTCATTGGAACTCCTTAGAGCCTCTTGGCATTTTTCACTGCAAATGCTATTGTGGAGACTTTGGGGAAAAAAGTTAAGAGTACCTAAGTGAAAAAGGGGAAGGAGTTGCTTCTTAACACCATGTTCTACTTATGAAAACTGAAAATTCTCAGCCACTTCTATAGGTATTTGAAAAGATTTTTACTATCCTTTAAATTCTTAGTACAACACGGTTTGTCAGCCTTGGCACTCTGGGCATTTTGGACTGGATAACTGTTTGTGGTGAGGGGATGTCTTGTGCATTGTAGGGTGTTTAGCAGTGTCCATGGACTCCACCCACTAGCTTCAAGTAGTACCTCACCACCCTAACTGTGACAGCCAAAAATGCCACAGACAATGTCAGATGTTCCCTGGGGCAGAGGGGGCATGCCTGTCCCCAGTTGAGAACTAGTTAATAGAGTGTTACATTGGAGAAGGAAATTTGCATCAATAAAATAGAAGCTGTAATTGAGCCACTTCATACAAGAAGATTTTATGTGCAAATTACTGTTGTCAAAGATTTATCAGAAAATATTTCCTAGTATTATCATTATATACCCCTTTGGGAAATCAATGGATTAAACTGGTGTGATTCTACAGATCGAAGACTTTAGAACCTTAGAGAAGATTTCCCGAGAAGTCAAGTCGATTACGATTATTGGTGGGGGCTTTCTTGGTAGCGAACTGGCCTGTGCTCTTGGCAGAAAGGGTGAGTATTGGGGAGTGACCTCCATTTTCTTTCTCTGACCTTATAGCACATGCTTTTCAGAGATGCATTTGCCAGCATCAGTAGAAAGGGGTCGATTAAGGTTTACATGATGAAAAACTAATCACGGAGCTTAGCTCTGATGTGGGTCACCTTAGTGATTGAAAGGCTGTCATTCCAAGCAGCTGAGCAGTGCCACTTTCTTTCCTTTTCCTCTCACCTCTAGGCCAGAACTCCTTAGAAATAAA
This sequence comes from Oryx dammah, assembly GCF_014754425.2. Lineage (NCBI taxonomy): Eukaryota > Metazoa > Chordata > Mammalia > Artiodactyla > Bovidae > Oryx > Oryx dammah. The sequence continues at coordinate 25,928,725 of NW_024070207.1, forward strand.
GTATTAAGGGAAGTGAGTTATTAAGATGGTAGGGGCAATGTAGACTAAAGAACTGCATGTATCTTTGAACTGCTGCTCCCCGTAAAAGTCAAAGACTTCTTTCTGACACAGGATGGTTCGCAGCTTGACTGATCTGTGAGTTCCAGTTTGAATGTTTCACAGCAATCATTTTTTTTCTTAGCATGATTTTTCAGCTGTGTGAAATCAGAGCATCTTCTCAGAAAGGTACATACTATTCAGAGCTTAGAAGGCACTTGTGTAAGCCTAGGTGTAAGTGCACTGAGTTCACTGTATGTCCCTGAATCCAGGGACAAGTTCTGGCACCTGTTGTGTTTGCCATGTGGATGGATGCCCTTGTGCTCTAGTGGCCCAGAAATGGGTGCTCCGGCCCAGGTCGCAGCCTTGCCCTGTGTGCAGTAGATGGCTATCGCTGGCCCCTTTACTTCTCTTCCTGGGATTGGCCTTTGCCTCCTGCTTTACCTACTGTTTCTTCTTCCCAGCTCGAGCCTCAGGCACAGAAGTGATTCAGCTTTTCCCTGAGAAAGGAAATATGGGGAAGGTCCTCCCCGAATACCTCAGCAACTGGACCATGGAAAAAGTCCGACGAGGTAGAGACACTCTTTCCATATGCTCCCACTCTTGCCTGGAGTTAGTTAGAACTGGCAGAGTTTGCTTCTTTGGGAACCCCCTGTACATAAGCTTTACCAGCTGCCAGGTGAAAAGTTTCCACCATTCTCCTGGCAGCTGGCTTCATGTAGGTGTTATGAATCTGATGCAGGATTCCTGGAAGTGCCGGAAGTGAACTGTGGGTGTGGGTGCCTGTGGCTCTCCAAGGCCACCTGTGTGCTGACGGGTCCTGGTTTTGTGGGGGATGCCTCTCGTCCGTTGTTGTGAAGGTGGTGGGCTCACAGGCTCAGCCTCAGGTCTCATTTGCCTTCACAGAGGGGGTTAAGGTGCTGCCCAGTGCTATTGTGCAATCAGTTGGAGTCAGCAGTGGCAGGTTACTCATCAAGCTGAAAGATGGCCGGAAGGTAAGGAGGGGAAGACAGGCTGCCAGAAGACCTTCCAACCCTGCCCTGCCCTGCCCTGTTTCCTCATTCTTACTCCTTCATTTGATACCCACAGATTAGTTGTCTTGGCAGTTGCCATTGACCTGTCATAATTTTCTGAATAAACTGTCCTCTACTAAAATAAGAATGATGGGATCCAGCATAGACACCTGGGAACTATTTCCCATAGCCCCTTCCTGTGTGTGTCACACACTTTTGAGACCTAGGGTGGCAGATTTCTGTTTGGATGGAAGGGGGTATGTATGTGTGCAGGGGTGACACTTTATGAAATGGAACTTAGAACCTTTTTATCAGAGTTAATCAGTGATTTTTTGGTAAAGCCCCAATTTTTAATGACGTGATATACAGTTGCTCCAACCATAGGTATATGAGGAAACTGTGATCATTGACTGAATTCTTTCTGTCCTCAGGTAGAAACTGACCACATAGTGGCAGCCGTGGGCCTGGAGCCCAATGTTGAGTTGGCCAAGACTGGTGGATTAGAGATAGACTCTGATTTTGGCGGCTTCCGGGTAAACGCAGAGCTCCAGGCCCGCTCTAACATCTGGGTGGTAAGTGTGCGGTGATGGCCTGACCAGATGCAGTGCGTTGGCTCGGGCCTGGGCACAAGTCTGCCTGGTGTTGCTCAGAGATTCAGCAGCAGCTTGCTCAAAAAGGGTCTCTGTGTTTGGAAGCTGAGGGTAGACAGCAGAAGCTTGTGAACTGTTTGGTTTAGAGGATCAGGTCTGGCCTCACGCCACAGGCTTCTGGAAAAGGAAGTGAATGGTGCGCATGGCCACAGAAGCAGGCCTCTCCCGGTTCCGCTGTTGGCAGCAGCCATCAGCATCCCCTTGACGGGCGTGTGTGCAGCTTTCAGACTGATCTGCTGTTCCTTTTGCCTGAACACGAGTCCAGTTTTGTAACATTCTCTGGAAAGGAAAATTACTCCATTTTCATTTTCCTTGAGTACTATTTTTAGGTGTTTTTAAAAATCTGTTACAACACAAACAAGACTATAGTATGTAGGAACCATGAGGTAATTTCCCTATTGTTAGATCATAACAAGTGTATTGTGTTTGATTATGGACTCTGCAACCAAGGACGTAGGAACTTTGAAGGGTGTTTTTCCCTTAAAGCTCTTTTTTTTTTAAAAGATACATTGTACTGGATTTTTTTACAATTGTTATAAAAGCCATACATACTCTGTATGGAAAACGCAGCCGAAAAGGAGAAAGGGAGTCCTCGGCAGCAATCACGGATATTTGGGTGTATTTCCTTCCGTTCATTTCTTAGCACATAGGTGTTTTTCTTTGTTGTAGACAGTCAATGGCAAGCATACTATGTATAAACCTTTGTATTCTTTTCTCTTTCACGTGACGTTCAAATGTAAGTTTTTTCCACATTGCTTCCAATTCTGTGAACAGTGTAATGACTATATAATACTCCATTTGGTGGATCTTAGAGTTTATCTCGCCACTGCTCATGTGTTGGATTTTTAGGTTGCTTTGGGGGTATCTGAATAGCCACAAAGATGAATAAAGACTGAGAGAGCTAACATGCCACCACATCCTCTGCGAAGCTTGCCTTGTTCACCTCCAGCCAGCAGGGGGTTCTCTCTCTGCTTGAAACCCTGAGCTCACTCACTGCATTCCTCTTGTGTGGCACACCATCAGTGCAACAGTGCCACACCTTCCTCAGCACTTGTACACTCCACGTGGGCAGGGTCTGTGTCAGGCATGTCTTGTCTCTGCAGCCCAGACAGGATGATGCTCTGTACAGAGAAAATACTCTGGAAATACTTGCTGAATGAATGAATACATATTGAATGATCAAAAAAAAAAAATCTCACCTTGGAAAAGATTTCTAGGTAAGAGGCAGTCACATCTAAAAACTGGTTTCCACACAGGAAAAAATATTCTGCAAATCCTGGTTATTAAATACCCTGTTTCTGCTAAAGGGCAGAACGAGAAGAAATAAGTGCAAGCTGGAGCATGCAGAACTGAGGTTAGCTTTGGGGAAGCATCTGATGTTTTTTAAAAATGGAAGCGTACCTGTTTTTGATACCGTAGGTATGATTCCGACCTGTGGATGGAAGATGTTAGTTAACATCACAAGCATTTTTTTGAACCCCCAAAGTTTATGTTCTGTCCTTAACTTGCTTTTTTTTTTTAATCATGTGCTCGTGTAACATATTTGTCTCCAAAGGCAGGAGATGCCGCATGTTTCTACGATATAAAGTTGGGTAGGAGGCGGGTAGAGCACCATGATCATGCTGTTGTGAGCGGAAGATTGGCTGGAGAGAATATGACTGGAGCTGCTAAGCCGTACTGGCATCAGTCAATGTTCTGGTAATAGTTTTGTGCCTTGAGGACTCAATCGGTTAGAACACAGAATTAATGGAGCCAGAATCATATGGTTTGGTTTCCTGGTGGGCCAGTTAGCTTCATACAGAGGGTAAAAAAATTGCATCTCATGTCCGTGCATTCTACCCCTGAGCCATCTTCTGGTAAAAGGGTTCCATTCGACCTAAGTTTGAACAGGTGAATGAATGGAGATGGCACTAGAACTTCTGCTAAAATAGCTCAGAGTTGGAGCTACAGTAGGTAGGACAGAGGTGTGCTCTTAAGATACAGACAGAAGTATATTTTCTTTGTTCTTTGCTGCTGACTCTCAGGAGCCCAACCTACTGACAAAGACAGCCCACTCATGTAACCCTTAAAATAAGCAATTCAGAGTCAGACAAATATAGGCAGCTTTCTGGATAATGAAAAGTTAGCAATGGATATTTCTGAGTACTGGAGCTGGCCCTGTTTGGCCCACTCTCATCTTGTTGATTTGAAAGATGGGATACATTAAAAAAAAAAAAAAAAAAAACTTCAAGGTTTCAGAAACCTCTAAGCCATTTCTGTTGAGAAAATTCTCAGCTGATGGGAGTACATTTCAGGATGATCACACACAGTTTCATGAGTGGGCAGCAAAACAAATAATAGATGGATCTTGGGGCCAACATGTGTAAGATAATACACTTAGGAAAAGAATAGCTCTACGATTATCAGTTTCCATGAACAGAATCCAAGAAGTCATTGTAGACTGTTCCCTGAAGACACCAGTCCAATGAGCTTCTGTGGCCAAGAAGATAACAAAATATAGGGCCCCAGAAACAAAACAGCTCAAGTCGCTGAGATGATTACAAAACCATGGCGTGCCTCTGCCAATATTCCATGAACTTCCTAGCATGATGATGATAGGAAAAGTTTCCAAGAAGAACAAAGAAAATAAAATGACCAAGTGAGCCAAGGTGCCTCTGTATAGAAAGCATTTCAGCTTTGAAAAAATGAAAGCTAAGAGGAAATAATATGATACAAAGTAAAGTAAGGAAGTTTATCAGTTAATAAAACCACAAAATATCTCACATTCTGAGTTCCATAAACATGGAGCACTCTTTAAAGTTTCAAAAAGGCAGCTTTGAAAAGAGGTAAAGGGAAGTAGTGAACAGTAAATGTGGGGATGCCATCCTGCCCCAGATGTGGTGTATGGTATAAACACATGATAAATTTTTAAAACATATAGATTGCAGTATGGACCTGCGATATGCATAGTGGCTTGTTAAGGAAAAATAAAACTGTTTCGGATAGTCGTGCTTTCTCACAGTTGTCCCCAGATGCCCCAGCAGGCGAGAGATCACTTTGAGATTTCTCTTGCCACCAGGTTCTTTGGTTGGCACAAAAGCATGGTTGTTGTCTTAGAGAAAACATTTTGTCACACCACTCTTGACAGTCCTCTGATAGAATACCTTCTCTCCTTCCTCAGGAGTGATTTGGGCCCTGATGTTGGCTATGAAGCGATTGGTCTGGTGGACAGTAGCTTGCCTACAGTCGGTGTTTTTGCAAAAGCAACTGCACAGGACAACCCCAAATCTGCCACAGAGCAGTCAGGTAAGGAAGCCCAGCCTCTTCTCGTGAAGAGTATTGAGAAGCCATGGTCCAAATTCTCCCAAACAAGGGCTTTCTGTATTGGCCAGGGGGAACCTGTGAAAGCCGCTCTTCATGGTGTGCTTTAAAATACAGCAGACCCAAAGTCCTTACTCTTTAGTGGTCTGAGAGCTGGTGAAATCAGGTATCCTGGTCAGAGCATAGATGGATACAGTGGGTGTTACCCTAGACTCTGGACGGTAGGTAACTCAATGACTCTGGAAGTCTAGTTTTTCTGGATGGACCAGGAAGACTGGTGTGATGAAGAAAACTTGTACTTTTTCAGTGCCCCCCCCCCTTTTTTTTTGCTTCCTGCTGATCCCAAGAACGAGGCCCAAGAACCTTAGTGTGGGACCTGCTCCGTACATTGTGCCTTGGACAGTAAAGAACTGAGCTGAGTAGTTCTTCCATACTCAGTCATGTCTGATTCTTCACGACCCCATGGACTGTAGCCCGCCAGGCTCCTGGGATTTCCCAGGCAAGAATATCAGAGTGGGTTGCCATGCCCTCCTCCAGGGGATCTTCTGACCTAGGGATTGAACCCATATCTCCTGTATGGGCAGACAGATTCTTTACAGGGCCACCTGGGAAGCCTAGGTAGTTCTTAAGCTGCCTCTAGTTCCAGTTGTCAGATCTGAACACCCTGTTTCCTTTAAACAGGAGGCAAAGAACATCTCTCTTGAAATGAATGTCTCTCCCACACACATCTCTTTCATTAACTCCCAGGCCTCTTCTCTCTCCCTTCGTGACCTTGGCTGAAGTTATTTAACCTCTGTGTCCTCCTATTAGAGGCATTTTAAGGACAAATTCCTCTTGAAGAAGGAGAAAGCAAGACATTATATGGATATAAGGGTCTTGTTCATGTATAATCTAAATGGATTACGTTATTACTCCTTAATTTGGACCTCTCCTGGGAAGTGGATCCCCAGAGGAGGACCCAGGGACTTATAAACTGCAGGTCACTGCTCTGTCCACTGGGCAGCATTACCTGAAGCCTGGTTCTCAGAAGACAAAGTACCCTCTCCCCAGGCTGCTGCCACCACCCCACCCAGGAGGAAACACTTGCACTACGGTTTTTCCCTTTGGAAATGCCTTCTGCTTTGGCCAGAGTGTCTCTAGTGGTGCTAAGAGAACTTTCTGCCATAGTTGCAGTGTTCTGTCTCTGTCCGAAACATTAGCCACTCAGTACATATGACTCTTCATATGACACTTGAAATGTGGTTAGTGCAAACGCGCTATGTTGCTTCAGTCACATCCTAGGAATTTCCCAGGCCAGAATACTGGAGTGGATTGCCATTTCCCTCCTCCAGGGCATCTTCGCAGCCCAGGGATCAAATCCACATCTCTTATGACTCTGGCACTGGCAGGCGGGTTCTTTACCACTAGTGCCACCTGGGAAGCTCAAGAATAAAGGCTTCCCTGACCGGGAATCAAACCCAAGCCTCAGTGGTGAGAGCAGCGAATCCTAACCACTAGACCACCAGGGAGTGTTGGGTTTCACAAATGAACTGGTTTGGCAAATGAGGAACTGGATTTTACATTTTTTGTTCAATTTTAATGAAAATTAAACTTCAATTGTGAATTAACTTTAATTAGGATAACTATATGTTCCTAGTGGCTATTGTACTGACCGTAGCTCTAGGATGTTTCTCAGAGGACAAGAACAAGTCTTCTGTAATTTGAAAAAGATACCAGGAAATATCCGTAGAGTCAATTTAAAATGAGATAGAAAGTTTGGGGTCAGACTGACCCAGTGCCCAGCAGCTGGCAAGGAAGAGCTTTTATTGGCTCTGTCAGTGGAGAGGAGCTGGAGAAGACCAGTGTTTACTGAGGCGGCATAGAAAAACAAGTCATCTAGAAGCAGCCTGAAGCAGGTGTTGAAAGATACTTGCCTTCTAGAATTTCCAAGCGCATAATAAGTGACTTTGTTTGACTTTGACTTTGCTTGTTTGTTTGGGGGGTTGGCCACAGGCACTGGTATCCGATCAGAGAGTGAGACAGAGTCTGAGGCCTCGGACATCCCTGTTCCTCCCAGCAACCCTGCAGTCCCTCAAGTCCCCACCCAAGGGGAGGACTACGGCAAAGGTGTCATCTTCTACCTCAGGGACAAAGTGGTGGTGGGGATCGTGCTGTGGAACATCTTCAACCGGATGCCAATAGCACGGAAGGTAGGTACCGGCACAGCTCTGAGAGGAAGATAAGGGTGTGGGTGAAAGTCCCTCCTGTGACTTCATCAGCTGTCCTGCCATGCACTGTCCTCCCAGGTCAGACTGAGCCTGAGCAGAACAAGGTGTCGCCTTAGCTCAGGAATGTTTCTTTCTTTCTTTTTTTTTTTAAAGGAATGTTTCTTTTTCACTCAGGACACGGTTGGGTGGCCTGGGCATTAGCACGTCCTCACTTGGGCTTTGCAGAAAGCCCTTCCCACAACTCCCTCCCGGTGTGGAGTGGGGGCTGGCCTGGCCCGCACACACATGGGGTGAGTTAGACTCCTTGTTCCTCTGTCCCTCAGATTATTAAGGACGGTGAGCAACATGAAGATCTCAATGAAGTAGCCAAGCTCTTCAACATTCATGAAGACTGAAGCCCTCACCCTGGGTAGCAGGCAGGCCCTTGGCTGTCCCTGAGGACAGCTTAGATGAGTAAAGGAGCATTTTTTTTTATTCAGCAGACTTCCTCTGAATGTATGGGTATGAATGATCAAGTCCTTTGTGAATATTTCAACCATGTAGGCAAATTCTTAATGTTCACATCATTAAATAAAACCTGATTCTTCTAAATTAAATTCTCTTCTCTTTGAAAGGGAGTGAGTGGGTGAAGGGAGGAAAGCTGTGCGAATGAGAGAGCAGGCCAGTTGGAGCCATTCCCATATAGACCATCTTTCTCGACCTCCTTCTCCCTGCTTCACACTCTCAGCTTCTTTCAGTTTCCTGAACTCCCTCGCCCTCCAGACCTCTTTGTACAGACCTCCTATGGCCTCTTCCCGCAGAACTTGACCCCTCTCCCCTCCTCTGGGGAAAATCGCCGTCTCTGAAGACTTTCCTGATCCTCCCAAGCCTGTTCCTTGCTTACATGTCCCCCTGCTGCTCTGCAGCTCCCTGGAAGCCAGAACTCTGGCTTTCCTGTCTTCTCACGGTTCTCTCTCCAGAGCTGGGCACAGGGCTCATAGTAGGTCCTCAGTGAAACATTGAATGAGCACACACATAAACATGTGGACTCCACTCTGCTCTACCTGGGACACCTCCCCTGTGTACCCCCCAGCCCAGAACTGAATTGGTCGTGGGAGGGGAGGGCAGAAAAGACATTTACTGCAAACGGAAACAGGTTCAGAAACTGGTGCTTCAGGGCTAAGCTTGGAGTCTGACTCATGGAGGGATCTTGGTCTCTTCAACTCCTCCACTCACTGTCCGCCAAACTAGAAATTGCCCTCCCCTATCCCCTTTTATCTCAAATAGGCTTATAGGCATGCCTCACCTTATAGATGATTTCCTGGGAAGAGCAGTCAAAGTTTCATAAATCAATTAATCTTTTACATTTCAAATTACTTAACTTTTAAAAATCAAATCTTAATTTCTATTAAGAGGAAAGTTTTACTACTTTCAAGAGTCCTATTGGGAATCTTTTTCTAAAGAGAAAATAATTACCAGGCTGGATTTTGTTATCAATATTGGGTTTGTTTAAAGGGAGTAGCAGCTATAATGAAATCCCTTCTGGACACTAGAACGGGACACATGTGCACTTTAAGAGTTAGCTGCACTAGAACAGCTTCTTGCCATATATATACATGTTTAGTGAAATATGATCTGAGGTATGACATACCTAAATCCATAGGTAGAAAACTCATCTAGTATACTATGAAACGGGACTTATTATATAGTAATTGCTGCTTACAGAGATGGTACCAAGACACTGTAAGATCCTGAAGCATTTCACAAATCATTTTTTAAAAGATCAAATTGTGATTTGCCTTGTTTCACTGTTAGATGCAGTTTAGTCTAATTCTTTGACAGTTGCCATCCTTGCATGGAATGTCAAAATAATCCAGTTAACTAAAATGAAAGGATCTGTTCTTCTATTCAGTGTTCATTGAATACCTACTAGGAGCCATGTAGATGGCAGAATAGGAAGATGGAAAAAACATGGCTACTTCTCTTAAGGAGCTGCTGGTGGCAGTGAGGAAAGCAGACACATGAACCCAGAAGCAGAATACAGTCAGTTGTGTCCACAGGAAGATACAAAAAGCCCTGCAGACACGCCAAGAATGGAGATCAGCCAGAGCACCCGTCCTTTGTCAATCGCTGCTGCTGGATCACTTCCTAAAGCATCACTTGGTCCACGTCCCCCCACCCTACAGCCTGTGGACCAACATACACTGACTTCCTGTCATTAGTCATATCAAGTCCCGACCTCGGCCCCCTCTGCCCTGCTGACCATCTTTGCACATGCATGCGCGCACACACATAAACATCTGGTTTATCTCTACTTTTAAACTTTTGTTTGTGCTCTTCACATCTGAAACACCGCCCCTGTTCCTTTCTACATATCTAAATCCCGCTCATCTTTCAAGGCCCGGATGAAATCCCACCATGGTGACGTAGTACCAGCTGGACTAGTGCCCACACATGATTTCATCTCTGAACTTCAGTTGCACTTACTGCCTTTGAACTTGATTGTCCTTTAAGTAGTCTCCTCATTATTAGTGTTCACTCCCTAAATTGGCTGTAAGCTCTCCTAGAGCAGATTTTTTCCTCAGGATGGAGACAACGTTACCTATCCCCCCCGAAAACCCTGGCAAAGTGCTGACCAAGTCCTTGGTTGCTGGGTGATGCTAGATAACAAGGCTTATTGTAAAAGGGAGCCTCTGCCTTGGGGCCTCAGTTCTCTGTAATCCAGGTTATCAGACCTCTGTTACTTCACCCACTGCTACTTAGCCCAGGATGTGGTTCATCTGTCTGGGTCTCCAAGGATCACAAGGAACAAATCCAAGGACCAATTTCTGACTACAGACAAGCAGTGCCAGCTGAGGTTTGGCCCTTGATAGCTGGCCTGTGATTAGCTGGGCCACAGCACAGCGCAGAACAGGGCTGGTCACACCCTGTGAAGTTGGGGCTCTGCCAAAATATCAAGCTTTTGGGGCTCACCCACTTGACCTCAGCCTCTCTTCTTTTTGCCATTTTACAAATGATACCTGGTGGTACCTCGGCCCCACTTCAGGATGGTGCTGACACTTGCCCGGCCACCTGTACAACACGCATGGTGAGAGATGTCCTTGTACTTGAGCTGGAAAGATGGACCTGAGGGGAGGGAGCGTGTTTGATTGGAAAGGGGTCAGAGTAAGCCTCTTAGTGGAGGATGAGGTCAACATGTGGGACTTTCTTCTTGTTCTAATCAACAGGGCCTGTTTTGGAGACAAGAGGCTTAGGGCAGAAAGGGATGGGGGTGGGGAATCCAAAGTGATCTAGCACAGGCTGCTTCCTTGAAGGAAAACCAGCAGCTCCTCTAGAGACCCGTTTATACAAAGGAACTCTCCCCTCCCTTCCACTACTGCCCCTTCCCGTTCCCGCTCCTCACTCCTCACAAGTTTGGCTGCCACAATATCCCCTCTGCCCTTCCCTGACTCCACCTGAAGCCTGGCACTCTTGCTGCCCAAGAGATTGCTGGGGCTCCATCCCAGTGCCCTGTGCTCTGGGCAGAGGAAAAGTCCTGCCAGCCCCAGAGGTGAAGTAAGACCGCCTCTGGCCTCTTTCCCATCTTATCAGGGAATTTCTGGCGGGCACCGACACATGTAAACAAAACCACACACGGAGACGCACAGCCCAGGCCAGTGGTGACGTTCCCCTGCCTGGCTGGTTCTACAGATGGGTGTGACTAGGTCAGAGTACAGGGAGGGTCTGAATATTTAAATACTGGACTGCCAATTCCTGGTTGGAAAACAGGGATCGTCTCAAAATGAACATTTTGAGATAGAGAAACACAGCCCCTGATACCTGGAAGCTGGCCTGGGACTGTCAGCAAGGCCTTGGTTTTGCTAAAAACTCCCCACTGGCCCTGAGTGTGCTGTTGAATGTAAACAGGCTCACGGGACATTAGCAGCATACGAGGCCACCCTGACTATGGTGGATGGAGCCGAAAACAAGACTACTCCAGAATCATGTGTGAACAGGGGCAAAAAAAAAAAAAAAGCCAAACACTGCCCAAACCACAGAAATGAGCAAACACCAACCTCCATCCTGGCTAATCTAAGTGACGACTGCTTCCTTACCAATTACAGATTGAGCCGCACTCCAGTCTGCCCTCCTATTGGATATGATTTATTCAGTAAGACACTTCCTGACAGCATCCAATTCAGAGTAAAGCCTGGCTTCTTTAACCCCTCCCCCAGATCACCCAGCCTGGCCTGAATTCTACAAGTCCTTCCCAGCACCCTCTTCCTGAGACACCCCACGGGTCCCCAGGGTGCACACCCTCCCTCACTGCAGCCTTTGGCTGATAGGTGTTGACAATTTGGTGGTAGCCAAAATACCTTCAGGAGGCCCACTGTGAGTTTTGCCTAGTTTCATACTTTCTTGAAGATCTTTCCTGGTCCCAGTGGAGTCTCCAAGGTCTGTGTCAGTTGGAGAAGCCCAGGAGTCACATCTGGTGTGTGGACAGAGCTGCCTGGCTCCCGGGCAGGTTCCCGCCTGTGCTCTCGTGGCATTTGCAGTGTAACACAAATGCTTCTGAAGGAGCACCCAATGTGGGTGTTGAATTTATGAATACATACATACATACATTTGTAAATGGATTTATTGGTCAGCTAGCAAACATACGGCATAACTTACTGCATGCTGTGGGACAACAGGCCCCAGAGATAAGATGATGACTAATATACAGTCCCTGCCCTCAGTGGCTTTATAACCTAGTGGCAGACAGACAGGTCATCAGGAACCATCAGTGCAACAGAGGTGCTGGGAGTGCGATGTGTGAGTTCACATCAGATCTTCATCACCCCTCGGATTACTGTTCTACTTCCATCTACTCCAAGCTTTTCCTCTACTAACCGAATCATGGTTCTTCCTCCATTCTCTTCTTGTATCTTCTCTCATCTCTAGGAATAGAACATGAGTCTGTTTACTTAAACTCTCGGCAGCCTCATCTGTAAAATGAAGGGAAACAGATCATCCCTCCACCCTCAGCTCTAACCTCCTGTGTATGGAAAAGTCTTTCAGATGCTCACCCAGGACTTCCTTCAGCTCTCCACAGACTCACTTGCCTTTCATCTCTAGGGTCTACAGCAGATGCTAATGGGACCCCAAACCCTTGGCAAATGTTTCCCCACATTGCTTCTGCTATCCCTTTGACTCAACAGATTGTTTCTGTGGTTGTTCTAGTTTGAGGCTTATGACTTAGCAAGTTACATGTAATCAACATAGCAAGTTACACCTAGACCTAGGCCCCTAGAAATTGCTCCTTGCCTGATTTGCTCTCCATGGAGAGTCTGACAGCCTTAAAACTGCTTCATGAAAGGTGGCATCCTTTAGCCCCTAAAAAAGGCTGGCTTCAAGCCAAAATTGCCCCAGGAAGGCTTTATGGTGAGACTGTTCTCAGCCATGATCCTAACACTATGTTCCTACCCAACCATTCAGTGGCTCCCTGTCCCCAACAAATACACCCTGCAGAGCTGGCTGGTAAAGAGCCACCTTAACCAAGCAGCTTTCAACTTGAGCCTGAGATAATGAGCGCAGAAAACCCCCTTCATGCCACATAAACTTCAAGTCTCGAGACTAGTTTGCAGGCCCCCTTTGCTCATTAATACATTGCCATTTCCACATCAGCCATGGCCTTGGCAGAGCCCTGCCCCCAAATGCAGTGACAAGTGGGCCAGGAAGCTTGCAAGCTTCACCACCCAACCCTTACTGTAGAGACAAAAGGAAACTGCATACAGGGTAAGAAAGAAAATCAGCACTGTGATTTTCTGGGTGGGAAAGGATGCTTAGGGCTTCCCAGTTGGTGCTAGTAGAAAAGAACCCGTCTGCCAATGCTGTAGACTTAAGAGATGCAGGTTCAATTCCTGGGTTGGGAAGATCCCCTGGAGGAGGGCACAGCTACCCACTCCAGTATTCTTGCCTGGAGAATCCCATGGATAGAGGAGCCAGGAGGCCTATAGTCCACTAGGGTCGCAAAGAGTCCGGCACAACTGAGGCAACTTAGCAAGTACCTATGTACACATGCAAATAATGCTTAAGGATCTCTGTCTCTCCGGAGGGAAAGGGGAGCTTTAGGTGTTTCAGAGCAGGCTGCAGAGCCCTGCCAACTTGAAGCCTTCCCTGGAGCAGGCCTGAGGTCCTCTGCCATCTTTGTTGAAACTAATTTCTGGTCTCCCACTCCAGTGGGAGTCCTCAAACTAGTGGCACAGTGCAGGGGCAAAGACTGGTGGTGAAAACAGGAATCCTTGGCTTCAAAGTCACCCCCAACTCAGCCTGGCCTGCGCCAGTACCAAGTCATAGGAGGAAGGCCACAGCGACCTCTCAGGCATTTGATCAGCTTAATGGACGAAGGAATCTGGCTGGCTATACAGTCCATAGCGTCATAAAGAGTGGGACACGACTGAGCGACTTCACTAATGCCCGGGTCGAGGGCAGCTCAAGGCTCAGAGCACTCCGCGTTTGTCCCCTTGGTGGCGCCAGCCCTTGTGCTGGTTGTTCACGGGAACAGGAGGTTCCAAAGAGATTTCAGCCTCCAAGCGAACTCCCCAGCCTGTCCTGAAGCCCCGAGGCCTCCTGCGTGAGGTGAATAATTGCAAAAGGATACCCGGATGGGAGTTTTGCCCATAGTTGCAAAAGCGCACTTCCCTCCGGAGCAGCCCCCGTGCGCCCCAGAAGAGCGGGGCGGGCCAGGAGGAGCCGAGCGCGGAGGTCTTCACGCGGACTCCCGCCCGCCCTTCCTCTCGCAGCTACCCCAACAGGCCCCTCCCTGGGAGTCCGGAGCCGCCCCCGCTCGCCCGACGGGGCGCAAGGAAGGGAGGGAGTTGCGGGAAAGAAGGGATGGCGGGGAAGTTTCAAGGGGTGTGCCGGGGACGGGGGAGGATTCTCATGAGTCAGCGGATCGAGCTCGGTGTGACTTCACTGCTTCTCGAGAAGAGGCGCCTGGGGCAGGAGGCCGCAGGAGTGGAAGGTCCGAGCGCCGGGCGGGGCGCGGGACGGGGCTAGGCGCTGGCCAGGCCGCTCGAGGCCGGGCGGCGCCAGGAGGCAGCGGGCGAGCGAGGAGCGCTCGGGGCCGCGGTACCGACCTCTCCCCTCTCCTCCTCCGCCCGCTCGGCCTCCTGTTCCCGCCTCGGCCCAAGACGTGGCGCGCGTTCCGCCTGCAGGTGGCGCTGCAGAGGCTCCCTGGGCGCACTGCTGGGGTCGGGGTGTAGAGCTCGGGCCGCCGCGGGGAGCCCAGGGGTGCGGGGCGAGGGGAAGGCTGCAGGGGCCGCCACGACCCCACTGTCCCTCGGGCCCGGCGCTCCCACCCGAGTGGCGGCAGAGTCCAGAGAGCCGACCAGCAGCGCTAGCGTCCAGGCGTGGGGCTGCCTGGTGCGCGCTTCTTCAGGGTCCCTCGGGCCACCTCCTTGGCCCTGCAGAGCTTGGGGAGACTCGCCTCCAGCCAAGAGACCGCGGTTTAGGGGCAGCGTTTGCTCTCCAGGGACGGCGCTCTTGACCCGCGGGCAGTAGAATGGAAACTCTGAGTCGCGTCTCGGGCGTTAGGAGTGGGTTTCCCTGAGCAGCCATCCTCCAGCCTGGCTCCCATGAGACCAAGGATGCGTCTTCTGCAGAAGGACAGGCTGTGGCCGGGGCTGGGGAGCAGTCTGAGACAGGGCTCGTGCTGGAGGAGGGACACGGGCTCGGCCTGGGGCTAGATGGAGGGCGATGGTTAGGGATTCCGTGCTTGTCAATCCGGAATTCAGCAGCTATGTAAGAAAAACGGCCAAGAGGCCCATCTGGAGCTCAGACTTGCAGCCTCGGCCTCGGTTGATCGAGCTTTGTGCCCTACCTCTGTGCAGGCCCTGAGCTCTAGAAGTCATGATGCCGCTGACCTTCCCGTGTTGGTTCATGGTTATGTGGTGGCTGGTTAGTTAACATATTGAGAGCATCAGGGCACAAAAATAACCTGTGGCCAGACACCTTTAAGCTAAAAAAAAAAAAAAAGGCTGTTGGGGGGCGCAAGCCTTACCCTTTCCAGAGGCTCCAGTGGCTGACTTTTCCCATGATACAACTTTACATATAAATGCCTGGGTAGAGTATGTCTCCCTTATCAGTATAAAGATGTACACACTGTGCCCTGAGCTGGGGTCTGGGTGCGTCTTGTCCTCTATCAGTACAGCTCCCCTGCTTTCAGGATGTCCAAAACCATCTGAGAAAGTTATCTAAGGATTTTCCATAAAGAAAAGGAAAGGGAGAAAAAAAAAGAAAAAAACCCCAAAGGATCCTAAACGTTCCCAGGTTTCACTGTGTGCCAGGAGAAATACCGTCTGTCTCCCGCCCAGACCTCAGAGCCCGGGCCTCCTTCCTACAGGGCGGTGCCCAGCTATTCCTGGAAACCCCCTCCTTTCTACCAACCCCCTCCCCAAGGTGTCTCCTCCTAGAGCACGACCTAGGAAAATGATCGTATTGTCCAAGCTTGATGTCCCTTGTCCCTCTGTCTGACCTGCTGCAGTCCTCAGCCTGGCCCCTCCCTTGATGCCCGCATACTGGCTTCTCCTCCCCAAGCTAGTGGGGCCTCTCCCTCCAGCCTGGCCATGCGCCCCACTAGGTGACTGGGAGAGGATCTGATATACTAATTTGTGTTAATGTGATAATGGGTGCTAATGGGGTCACGTGCTAACCACGGCCTCAACCCCAAGCCAGGGCTGCAGGAATGGGAATTCCAGGCTGACTAATCTCCACGGCTGGCTGGAGAAGGGGGAGCGTGGGACCCGGGACCATCCCAGGGTGCTGCCGCTTCGAGCTGCCGCCTCGGTTTCAGTTTCATCCTTGGCTGACACTTTCCTCCGACGAGAGGAATTGCTTTGGTTTCCCTCCAACCCCTCTCCCCTCCGCGCCTCCCCCCGCTTCCCTTCAACTGCTAGCTTCCCTCAGCCAGCCCTTCGCTTCGTGAGGGGAGAGATGGGAAGATAATTTGGCAGCGATGAGGAAAAAATGTACACGTGGACACCCTCAGATGCACAGGCTCACACACCACACTGCCTTGCAGACACACACATGCACTCCCTCCACAAACACACATGCGTGCTCGAGGGGACTTGACACACCCAAGAGTTGAGCACATGTGTATGTACATGTGTGTGTGCGCACACATGCACATCAGCTCCAGTTCCACCCTCCCTCTGAGGGACACACGGACTCACACATAGGCAGGCAAGGCCCTCCAGAGACCCATCCCACATACAGACCCACACGCACACTCACACACTCTCACACAGAAACCAGCAGCAGCAGCCCAGTTGGATGGCTTCCTCAAAAGAGGGCTGGAAAGTTTGTTTGCTGCCAGCGAAGGGGCCTAGACATTCCGTGAAATGACTCATACTGCACCTTTATAGACATTAAATGTTGTATTTTTCTGAATTCAACAACAACAACAACAACAACCCTCGCCCCCTGTCCTGGGGGTAGGGTGGGTGAACTGAGGAGTGCCTGCAGGCCTCACGGGCCTCCGTCTAGTGTCCAGCCTGTGGCTCAGGCTTGTCCTCGCCTCCCTGTGGGATGGAGTGACCTTGAAAGGGCAGAATCCTCTACATCCTGTTACAAGCCTCAGCCCAGAACCGCCCCTTGGCAGGATGTGCAGTGGGTGACATTGGGAGCTAAACCCCCCTCATAGCATCTCCCCACCACTCTCCAGCATGTCCAGTTCTGAGGACCTGGAGTCAGGCCCAGTGTCCCCACTTGGTGTTCCAGAACAAGGCTTTCCTTTTCTCTCCCCCGCATTCAAGCACCCCTGCCCTGTGCTCGCCTGTGTCAGTCCTTACTGCCCTCTCCCTGCACAACTCCAGGGGGCGCCATTCGCCGTATATAATACCAACACCCCATGTAACGTGACTGGGGCTCCCTCCTCTCTCCTGAGCCTCCTTTCCATCTGAGGAGGGAATGCCCAGCTCTTGTGGCTGCTTGTGACCCTGTCTCCCCCCAACACCCCACACACTCAAGGGCCACAGAAATCGCTTGGTGCTCTCTCCAGCAAGGCCTCCACAGGCTGGCGTCCATCTGCACCTCTGTTTCACTCCCTAGTCCCTAGCAGCAGCTCCTTGGGCCAAGGCCTCCCTAGGCCCACTGGTGTTTCCTGCAGCATTGAGGGGTGGCACCTTCAGAGTGTAACTTGGAATCTCTGCAGGGCTGTGGGCACAGCAAGGTGGCCCGCCACAAAAGATGGGTGCTGGGGCAGCAGATGCCGGGGGTTGAGGGGTTAACTCTGGTTCCACTGGACGATTGCCAAAAAATTCTGGATACTGCACTGCTTCTGATAGGTGCCCCAGAGCAGGCGCCTGTTCTCGGCTTTTCTCCAAGGGACTTTTCCAGGCTGAGCCTAGGCCCCAAGATAGGGGCTAGGGACCAGTGGGATTAGAGACTCCAGAGGCCTTGCCCTCAGTTACTGAACTCTGCCTGAAGCCAGTTCTTCCTTGTTTTTTTTGCAAATGAACCAACAGGATTGGGTTCCTCCCCCTCCACCCACCCTCCAGATCTCCGCCAACCCAGAGGCACAAAATCTGTTTTCCCCAATACTAGGCCGGCTCCCCTTGCTGTGCGAGCAGTGGGGACAGCGCCTCCTAACAGCCCCTGGGTCCAGAGAGGACACACAGAGCACTCGCTCAGGGCCCGTGGCACCTCCTGTACGGGGCTGTCATCTTCTTCCAGGCAGGCCCCTGAGCTGCTGTCTGGCCTAAGAAGTGAAACCCAG
This sequence comes from Oryx dammah, assembly GCF_014754425.2. Classification (NCBI taxonomy): domain Eukaryota; kingdom Metazoa; phylum Chordata; class Mammalia; order Artiodactyla; family Bovidae; genus Oryx; species Oryx dammah. The sequence continues at coordinate 25,946,651 of NW_024070207.1, forward strand.
CACTCCTCTGAACTGTTGTAGGGGCTCTCAGGATGCCAGGGCCTGTCCCAGTAAACGTCTGGAGGGGAAAGGTAAAGCTCTCCATTTTAATGAGGGCAGGGGTCGGGGAGGAGTAGGACTGAGAGAGGCTTTCCCAGAGCCCCAGCCAAGGAAGGTGGCTGGCCAGAACATGATCTGTGAAGTTGCTCCCAACTTTATCCTCCCACCTGCATGCCTGTGCTTTGACCTAGGCCCCTCAGCCCGGTTGCCCCCCAGTATGAGCCAGACAGGGAGCAATTTGGTATAACCTATCCCAAGGAATTCTTCTCTTTTACAGCTACTCAACAATCTTTTGAGAACAAAAACTCCTTATGAGGCCCAACCACAATCTGTCCGTCATTTGCATCTTAAGGCCTCATCAGTTCAATCCAATAGAGGTGAATCTGAAGTTACTGAACAGAGGAACGACTGCTGGCTGTATAGAAAGGATTAGAGGGGACATCTCAGCTTTACAGGGGAGACAGTTCCTCTTAAACCATAACTTCTCTCCTGCCTTTTGAATATGATTTACATTCTGAAAGTCTGATGGACAGGCAACCTTCCTAGCATATGTCTGTGATGGAAAGTAAGGGCTATGGCCACAGAGGCTGCGGCAGTGTGGTATTTTGTTCTGGCCACAGGTTTGAATAGAAGTTGTTGAGGCTAAGGGATTAAGGGAGGCGGGGCAGGGGGGTGGAAAGGGGGGAACTAGCCGGCCACCTTGTCCCCAGAGCACCTGGGGTGATTTGCAGGATAACATAGGCCGTCACGCGTTGCTTAAAAGAGGCGACATAGAGGGGCTGAGAAAGTGGCCAAGGTGAAAAGGCAAGTGGGGCACAGAAGCGGGGAGGTGGCCCTACACAGGCTCTGGGCAGCCAGGTGGTCCCACTTCTCCCCAGGGGACCCCGGTGCTGAGGCTCGAGAGGATCAAACTTGGGCTGGAGAGTGAGGGGAAACAGGGCTGGAAGGAGAGAGGCTGAGAGGGCACGCTGGATGGCACAGCCTGGGCATACACAGGGAATTCCTGCCAAGTCGGGGAATGAGCCGTTGGCAGAGACAGGGTGGCTGTCGTCAGGAGTGGTGATCTCAGCCGCTGGCCCCACCTGGCTGGGGCTCACCCTACGTCGAGGGCTGGGGTCATCGGAAAGGCAGCCTAGCTGACCTGGAGTCAGGAAGGTCATTTAGGTGGCCTAGGGCTCCCTCGGGCGAGGTCAGCACCAGGTTTCCATCAAGGGGGTGGGGTTTGCTTTGGCTGCACCTCCCAGGTCACGGGGCTGTGGTTAGTTCCTAGTGGCTGTGGATGGTGGGAACTTCTGGGATTCCCACAAGCCATGGGCTGCGGGTCATTGGGAGGCATCAGGGCTGTGAGCAGGTCCTCACGGTGCCCGTGCCATCCTCTCTCCATGCCCTTCCCAAGAGGAAGACCTCTCCTCTAGCACTTCCAAACCTTGAGGCCTCGAGCTTGGTTTAAACCACAAACACTCATAGGAGGCAGCCACCATTCTCAGCAGCTTCCAGCCCTGCACACTTTCTCCCAAGAGCTGGACTGAGAAAAATGAGATGAGACGGAGATGATGCTAAAGGCAGCTAACGTTTATTGAGGGCTTACTAAGCACCAGGCACTGCAATAGACAGACTATCTCATTCAAGCCTCCCCACAGCCTTGGGAGATAGATTCTTATTATCCTCAATTTAAAAATGAGGAAAGTCAGGCTCCGAGAGTTTAAGCGACTTGCCCAAAGACACACACAGTCAGTAAATGGTGAAGCTGGAATAGGAACCCAGGTCTGTCTGATGGTAGAGACCTCTGAACTCTTAGCAAAATGGGAAAGCCTGTGCACGCGCCCCCTCCCCCAGCGCGCGCGCGTGTGTGTATATGTGTGTGTGAAGGTCAAAGTAAAGGCCCCTTAGGGATGGCTGAGACCTGCCACAATTTTGAGAGGGGAGCCTCACTGGCAGGAACACTGCGTCTTCAGACCCAGAATCCCCTGGGGAAAGTGTGTTCATTTACAAGAGAAAAGGAGTGGAAATTTGCTCTGGGCACTTCTTTCAGGGACTTAGCTTTAGGTGGCCAAGAGTTCTCAAGGTGTTCGGGTGCCCGAGTCCAGCCCCCATGTCTTTCCCTGGAAACCGGTAATCCACAGCTACCTTCGGCAGCATCACTCACCGCTCCTGTTCCCCAGCCCTGTGCCAGGGACTCTCCTTTCCCAAGGCTGGGGAAGCGGACATGCTGGCGGCTGAGCAGGCCCCTGGACCTCAGGTCCTTAGTCCACCCCCACCCCCGCAGAGGGCCCCCCTCCCCTGGGGCCCTTTCCGCTTTGCTGCGCTCTGCGGAGGAGGGAGATGCCGGCTGAGGCCTAGCAGGGCCCCTCCTCCAGACCTGGTTGAGCTAGAAGTGTCAATTCCCAGTCAATTCCCTCCTAGGGCCTCCTAGGTGGGGGAGGG
>NW_024070207.1:25949342-26046436 GCF_014754425.2 Oryx dammah
GGGTGGATGCTGAGGCACATCAGAGGACAGGGTTAGGGGGAGGTAGAATGGGCTGGGATTCAAATAGATACCTCAAGCAGAGAAGCCTGGCTCTGGACAGAAGGGGGGATGAGTTTTTCTGCAGCACCCTAACTCTGGGTACATTTGCACCTGCTGCACCAGCCCTCTCCCCTCAGTCCTTCCCTGCATTCATATCCTCCTGGTCTCCCTCATCCGGAGCCCTAGGCTCGACCTCCCTAAGAAATCCCCAAAACTCTCTAGTCGCGCCAAGTGCACGAGGCATTTGGCCCGAGATTCCGCGGTGTCTGGCATACCGTCCCCGAACTGGATCCTCCGGGCATCTCCCGGCCTTACCTACCCGCTCGGTCCGCCCTCGAGCAGTTCCGCCTCACGGCAGGCGCTCAATAACAATCGGGAGCGCGGGGCTGGGGCCAAAGCCGGTAAGCGCGAGGAACCGAGGGGGCCGGATATAGCCATCCGGAGTCCCCCGGGAATGGAGTGGTTTTGTTTTTGTTTTTGTTTTTTCTGAGACACGGTGTGGGGCATCCCGGCCGGAGCTGCGGGCCCCGGGACGCGCCACGTGGGGAGCGCTGGGCGCGCGACGTGAGCTCCGCGGGAGCCGGGTTCTCGCCGTCCCCCGGGGGCCAGCGAGCCGGGAGGGGAAGGAGAGGCCGCGCGGGCCCCTGGCACGGCTCCCCCTGCCGTGCTGGCGACCGCGGCGGGCCGGGGGTGGAGGGGCGCTGTTTCCACCAAGACGCCTCGTCCCTCCCTCTCGCCCTCCTCCACCCCGCCCGCCCGCCGTCCCTCCCGTCGGTCCCTCCCTCCGGCTCTTCCCTCCCTCCCGCCCTGCCTCCTTCGCGCCCGCCCCAGCCGCCGCCTGCGGGGACGTGTGTGTCTCTAGCGCAATTTCCCCTTTCGCTCGGTTGTCTCGGCTCAGGTCTCTGTTGGCTCGCGCCCCCTCCGCGGGCGCCCCAGCCGCCCCCTCCTTCAGCCTGGCGTCTGGGCTCCCCCGGCACTCCAGCTCGCCCCCCGGACTCATTTTATAGGGGCACCGCTGTCTCACCTGGTATTTGCATCTCGCCTTCCAACTTGCCATTGGCGGCGCGACGTGTGGGAGAGCCCTGCGCCTCGCCCGCCCGGACCAGCCTGCCCCGGCGCCGAGGTGAGTCACGGGCGCGGGGCTGCGGGGGCCGGCGGGCAGGGAGGAGAAGAGGGAGGGGAGAAGGGAGGGGAACGGTGGCCCCGGCGGCCGCGGGGACCGACCCGGCGCTGCGCTCAACTTCCACTTCTCCTTTCGCCGGCGCCGAAGTCCCGGCGCCACTCGCCCGGCCCGGCTTCTGAGGGGGAGAAGGCGGGTCGGCCGGGCTGGGGACCCCGCGTCTCGGCCTTCCGAGTAGGGAGGGGACCGCGGCGGTCGACCCCGGCCCCGCGACGGAGCCCCCGCGGTCTCAGGTACGTCGATGGCGCCGGTTCTCCGAGCCTTCGGGGCCCTCGGAAAGTTTGCCGGAGAGCGGGAACAGGGACGCCGGGGCCCCGGGGCATTAGGGGCTGAGGGGCCCAGGGAAGGGTGGGAGAGCTGCGGCGTGTTGCGTCCCGCCCTGGCCTCGCCCCACCGCGTGTGCTTTGGGGAACCCGGGCTGCCGGTCCCGGGTTGGAAGCCCAGTCGATTTCCCCTGTCGGGGTGGGGGCGGGTTTGCCCTCTCCCCGGGCAGTCCGTGATAGGGCTGGTTGTGACAGCCCGCCCCAGCAGCTCGGTGCCCGAGGGCAGGCGGTCGGCCTCCTTGTGGCGGGGCTGCTAGATTGATCTGGCGGCCCCTAGGGCTTCTGGGACCAGGCGCCTTAGGGTAACACACACACACTCTCTCTTTTTCTCTCTCTCTACACACACACACACACACACACACACACACACACACACACACCTATGACTTGGATAATTGGATCGCCAAAATAGAGACCTCTTGGCAGGGGCCGGAGTTTCCGTGTGAGCCGGCCGCCAGCCTTCCCGCTCCCGCGTTCCCGCTCTCCCGCCTCTGTGTTCCCTCCTCTGCCGCCGGCTCGTGGACTCGGCAGCCGCGCAGCGCCGGGTCCCCTGCCGACCGCGCCTTGCTTTGGGAGACTGCTGAGGCGGCTGCTTTTCGGATTGCCTGTCCCTCCATCGCACCCTACCTCTGTCGCCCTGCCCTCCCTGCCCTGCCCTCCTGACCAGGGTCACCTCCTAACCCCCTAATCCCCTCCGCGCCTCGGCCAAGTTCTACCTCGCCGCCCGCGTCCCCCATCCCGACTCCCCCCCCCGCCCCCCCCCCCGCGCCAACATCCCAGCCGTTGGATTTGATGGTCCTGACCCTCATCTCTGCCCGAGATAGAGGCCTGTCTGGTCCTGCAGCTTCTTCTGGTTAATGTTTGACACTTCATTGTGGCTAATCATTTTAATTAGCTCTTAAAGTGGGGAGGAACAGTTAACCTTGGACTTCTCGATTTTGGCCTGGTGGGGCCTCATAGGGGAGGAGTGCTGGGGAGGTCGGAGCGGAAGTGAAGTCACCACCCCAGGGCCTGAGCCACCACTGCTCGGCCCCAACAGCTGGTGGGCACGCCCATGAGGGACTCACCCCCAGCGAGCTGACCCCTGGCCCTAGTGCCAGGTTGGGGGGGTCGGTGAAGGGATCAGATCTGGCTGTCTGCTTTGGGGAGACAGGATACATTGGGACTGAAAATACCCAGGGTCCCGTTTGCAGGACTAGAATGCAAATTCCTCCTCACAGTGAACGGTAGGGTTTTACCGGTTAGAAGGTGCTTTCTCAACCATTAATTCAGCGGACCCTTGGCAGTAACAGCCTGAAGGGGAGCTCTCTTGAGTTAAGTGAAGGACTTAACTATCCTGGAGGACTTCCTCTCCTGGTCAGTGTAGGGAAGAGGCTGCCTGGCAAGTGGTTGTCTCTGGGTTCAAAGCCGCGGAGAGGTGGGGGGTGGGCGTTGAGCAGGCTCCACGTTGCCACCCTCGCGCAGCCTCTAGCTGTGAGCCGAAGGAGTGGCTTGTTTGCAACTATGTCTGGCATTCCTCCCACTGCTGCGCTGTTTGCTGCGCCGTTGCTCAGGAACTGGCGCCCACCCCTGGACAAACTGGAGGCCTGAAAGCAGTCCTCTCCGTGCCTGGAGCTAAGTGGTGGGCTTCTGTCTCCTCTGTCCTGTATTAGAATCTCAAAATGAGGGTGCTGTGACCTCTCATTCATGGGCCTGATTAATGGGATGTCCAAAATGTTCCTAGCCTGCAAAATTCAGGGCCTCCCTGAGAGGCCCAGCCAGACACAGGCTGAGGGGATTGCTTTCCCAGGGAAATCCCTGCGCAGAAGTTTGGCCTTGGTCCTTGCCAGCCCCCTTCTCTCCTCTCAACATTTTCATTTTGCCTCCAATCCCTAGAGCCAGACTGTCTGGGTCTAAATCCCAGCTCTGTTATTTACTAACTGTGTGATCCCAGTTAATTGTATGCCTCAGTTTCCTCATCTGTCAAATCAGATCTACCTCATAAGGTTTTGCCAAGGATCAAATACGTCAGTACACATAAGCTGTTTATTTAGAACCATAAGCGCAAGCTAGACTTACGGTATTGTCTAATATGGGGCCTAAAACTCAGATTTAACTCAGCAAGCATTTGCTGAGAACCAGTCCCAGCACTGAAAGTGAAAGTGAAAGTCGCTCAGTCGTGTCCGACTTTTTGCAACCCCATGGACTATACAGTCCATGGAATTCTCCAGGCCAGAATACTGGAGTGGCAGCCTTTCCCTTCTCCAGGGGATCTTCCCAACCCAGGGACTGAACCCAGGTCTCCCGCATTGCAGGTGGATTCTTTACCAGCTGAGCCACAAGGGAAGCCCAAGAATACTGGAGTGGGGAGCCTATCCCTTCTCCAGGGCATCTTCCCAACTCAGGAATCGAACTGGGGTCTCCTGCACTGCAGGTAGATTCTTTACCAACTGAGTTATGAGCGAGGGGAATGCAGAGGTGAGGAAGACACCACTGTGAACTGTGTGTACTTTCCGGTGTGGGCCAGAGTCAGGGTGGGGGATGTGGGAGAGGACCAGAGAGGATGGCTAGTTCATCTGTATAAAGAACCATAATTCAAAGCCAGTATGGGGAGCCAGGTACCCCAGACTTGGAGGCTTCTTACAGGCTGGGCTCTGGTCAGGATTCTACCTCTGGACAGAGGCCTGCCCTGAGATTTGGGTGAACAAGAGGGACGAGGAGACCCAATTCCTGTGTGGACCACAGGTGGCAAGCATCTAGTGCTGTGATTTGCTGGGTTCCAGGATAGGATGGCATTACTTAGGGCCACACCCAGAAGCCCCTCTAACCCCCTACTTGCTATGCCCCCAGCCCCCAACCCCCACCCAGAATCCCCCACCAACCTCAGAAGGGCCCTGGGCAGCCTTCTTCCCTCAGTCTTGGGCCTGACCCCAACCCAGGCTTGGTTCTCTCTCCAGGATTTCTAAACTGCAAAGAGGTTTCTGGCTTCACTGCCGATTTATTCCCTTTGTGGTTCTCAGACTGAAAACTAGTTCTGCAGGAGAGAAAAGAAACTCATGCAAGGTACTCAGAATCCGATGGGCGCTTTCCTAAGGGTCAGGGGCTTTTCTCATCAACACCAACCTGCCTGCAAATCTCCAGCCGCTGAGTCTTGCGTGGCCTGTAATAGCAGCCTCTCTGCTCATGCCCTGTAGCTCGGACCCCAGTGCTGGTTGCCAAGGAACTGCTGGTCGGGGTGCTTATGACGGTTCTGACCTCATAGGAGCCGCTGAGTTTCAATTCAACAGACATTTATTAACACCTACTGTGTGCCCAACCCTTGCTAGGCGCTGTGGGGGAGACAAGGGAAGGGGGTGGCGGGAGATGACTAAGGCACTGAAAACAATCCGAGGTGAGGACAAGCTGCCAGGACTGTGGCTGGTCAGGTGCTAAATTGTGCTCCTTGGAGCAGGGGCCAGAGGCGGCTGGGCTTGGAGATCAGCAGCAGCTGGAGGAAGAGCGAGGACAGGCTTTGTGCGGCCTCGACTCTGAGCTAGACCTTGAAGGGGTGGGGCAGTGTGGGGGAGATCCAGCTAGGCAGAAAAGGGAGAAAAGCCACCTTTCTCTTCCCTGGCTACATACTGACCTTCGAAGCCTCGGTAATCATTTGGGACATGTTTGTCACATAAAAGATCAGGACAGCCAGTGTGGGTGGCTCAGTGCAAAGCCTGAGCTGCACTCTGGGAGATACACAAAGTGGAGGGCACAGCGCAGATGGATGAGACACAAAGGGTGGCCAGGCTTTCCCAGGCGGAGGGGATTTCATTTTGAACTTCCCCCCATCCCGTCCCCCCACCACACACAGGCCCTGGAGGCGAGAGAGGAGGAAAAGAGAGGCGGAGGGCAGCAAAGGGACAGGATGACTGCCCTACCACAGGTGTGCACAGCCAGCAGTGACTGGTTAAGTCTCACTTTCCCCAGCGTCCTGGGATTTCTCTGGCAGCCCAGAGGTTCAGGTAGAGGATGAAGATTTTCATTTTCTCAGCCAGCCAAGAACTAAAAGGTCTAGAGAGTCCCACACGTTTCTGTCCGGACCCCCTGGGCAAGGGCAAGGACTAGCCGTGTAGTTGTTCTGTGACTTCTGCATCTCTCCTGGCTGGACATGACGGGGAGACTTGATCCTTGTTGGATTTAACTGGATGAAATCACCTGGACACACGTATACCACCCCCCTCCCCACCCCAGGCATCAGTCTTCCTCTCTCTGCCCTCTGGGCATGCGCCCTCCCCAGCACATTGCAAAATCACAGAGACACACCAGAGTACCCTGACTTCTCATCCGGGGAAACTGTGTCCTAAGGTGAGTTTCTTGGCAAAGACCCTACCCAGCCTCCTCACACAGGGCGATGAGGAGGGTTAAGAAGCAGGGAGCGGCACTTTCCCTGGCAGATGCAGGAGGGTCAGCCAGGGAAAGTGCCAGAACATTTCTCAGCCAGACCAACAAGAAGAGGTTAAACAACTTGCCCAGACTGAGGAAGCTTTGCCCTAGGTCCCAGTGCTGCCATTTCCCACTTCTCACTCCCCCTGCCCTTCCCAAAGCTCCCTTCCTCTTCCAGTCTAGCCCTATATTCTTCTCAATAACGCTATTGTGTGGTATTGTCCCGAGGAGGAAGAGCACAGGCTCTCTGCATTCATATCCCAGGCCTGTCACTTTCAGGCTGTGTGACTGTGGACTGATCACACAATCACTCTCCTAAGGTTGGAGTGAGTGTTAAATGAAATAATGCCCGTAAAGCACTTTGCATGATGCCTGGCACACGGAAACCACCCAGTAAGTGTGAGCTGCTATTATTCTGTGGCTATTATTATTGTTGTTGTTGTTCTTATCGTTTCCTCCTCCCACACCCTTGACTTTACCAGGCTCCAGGGATCAACTGCTTCTCTGGCAGTGCCGGCAGGGAACGTGATGCTCATTCACAAAAGCAAGAGGGAGATTTTCTACATCTTTCTGCTAACTTTTTGTTAATTCTGCCATCACACAAGATAAAGAGGGATGTGGAAAAAGATGTGTGTGTGTGTGTAGTAAAATCTTTCTGATTAAAAAAAAAATCAGAATAAAGTCTTTCTTTACTACAGGCAGTGCTGTAGTAAAGAGCAGAAATCAAGTCTTGAACATTTTTATTAACTTTGCCATCTTTATCTCGTCACCATGTTCATCTCGATATTCATTCGCTGCAGGAATAAGAGTGAATTTGTTCCTTTGAGAGGAGGCCTCATGTTCCACCCCTGGCAAGTATTTAGCAATCATCAGTTTGTTGTTCTTACCCTACTGAGTGTAGAATTCTGGGAGCCAACTGGCCAACCACTGCTCACTTTCTCCCTTCTTTCACTAGAACTGAGGCCTTGGGTTGGGGCTGGGACCCTGCCTTTGCCCAGAAGAGCTCCTGAGGGGCTGGGAGGCCATTCCCATTCCAAAGGCCTCCCAGAAAGTAACTTGGAGGTTCCATCTGCTCGCAAATGGGTTGTGTTTGCTTGAGGTGCCTGTGGCCACCCACAGGGGCAGGAGGCCCTAGACCACCCTTGAACCACCCCTGAGCTGCTTCACTCTGTCCCTTGGTTCCCGCCCCTAGGCCTTGAGGAATGGGAGAGTGGGCAATTAGTCTTAACCGCCCCAGATTCCTGATGACCTGATAACAAGGAGGTACTTAAGACATAGATTTAGCAGATAATGCCTTTTTTCCATAATGCCCCCAGAGAGGCTAGTTTAGCTCTGCTAATTCTGTGAGAATCCATGCACAGAAAACACCTGTCTCATTAAGTGACCACTTTCTTGGCGCCACCCTGATCCTAAAAAAAACACAGTAGGCCCAGGCCCCTGTGGGGACTAAAACCTAAACCCTATTCAGGAGCTCTGGTCATACACATGCACTTAGCTTCACAACAGGCAGGAGCTGAAGTGCCAACAAGCCTGTGGCACTTAGGGTTTGAAGAATAGGTAATAATGGGTTCAAGGAGGGCATACCTAGAGGAAGATCTTTCTTCTCCCTCCTTAGCTTTATTGGGGAAGGCTTCCTGGGGGTGAGAGGGCACATGGCCTTTCAAAGGAGGAAAGAGAGCATGTTGGCTGAGCTTTAGGGGCCTTCCAGGCTCGGTGGGACAATGAAGTAGGCATGGGAGTGAGCCAAAGATAAAACAACAAAACACATTTGAGTCAGCACACTCAGTAGCTTCCCAGGTTCAGAATTCGTCTCCACGGGTGGCACCAAGGGATGTGTTTTTCAGGAAAGATGCGTGTTCTTGCTTCTTTTGTCTTCACTGCTGTCATATGGTGATATTACTGCATAGTTAAATTATGCAATAATACTGTTTGCTAAAATTACATAGTAAATGCTGCTGTTGTTATTTTACCCAATCTGAGGACCTTTTTCTTTCTCTTTTACAGTTTTATTGAGGCAATGTTGACACACAATAAACTGCACATATTTAAAGTGTATGCTTTGATAATATTTGACATATGTATATACTCATGAAACTAATCACCCCCAAGAGTTTCCTTGTGCCCCTATCCTGAGCAACTACTTATCTACTTATGTGACTGTCAATTAGTATGCATTTTTAATTGAAATGTATGGATCTTCTTTGACTTATGATAAAGTTACATCCTGATAAACCAATCGGAAGTTGAAAATACATATAATACACCTAACCTACTGAGCGCCATAGCTTAGCCTAGCTTACATTAAATGTGCTCAGAACACTTACATTAAATTACAGTTGGGCAAAATCATCTAACACAAAGCTTATTTTGTGATAGAGTGTTGAATATCTGATGTAATTTATTGAATACTGTTGTTGTCGTTGAGTCACTAGGTTGTGTCTGACTCTTCATGACCCCATGGGCAGCAGCATGCCAGGCTCCTCTGTCCATCACTATCTCCCAGAGTTTGCTCAAATCCATGTCCACTGAGTTGGTGATGCGATCCAACCATCTCATCTTCTGTCACCCCCTTCTCCTCCTGCTCACACTCTTTCCCAGAATCAGGGTCTCTTCTAATGAGCTGGCTCTTCACATCAGGTGGCCAGAGTATTAGTGTTGAGTATCTCATGTAATATATTGAATACTGTACTGAAAGTGAAAAACAGAATGGTTGTAAGTGTATTGGTTGTTTACCCTTGTGATCACAGAAGATCAAAATTCAAAATTTGAAGTAGGATTTCTACTGTGTAACGTTTTTATGCCATTGTAAAGTTGAAGTCTTGAGTGAACCATCATTAATTTACAGACCGTCTGTATTTGACATATAACATTGTGTAAAGTTAAGGTGTACAACATGGTAATTTGACATGATTATATATCATAGTGATAATTAGCAGTTCTATCGTTGCGTAATTATCCTCTCTATTTAGTGATTGGAATGATTAAGTTCTAGTCTCTTACCAAGTTTGATGATTGTTAATACAATATTGTTGTTTACATTTACTACACTGTGCATTTGAGTTCTAGGGCTTATTCAGTATCATTGTAACAGTTTGCATTTTCTAGAGTGGAATCATATCGAATGTATCCTCTCCTTGTTTGGCTTCTTTCATCCAGCACATTTATTTTAAGGTCCATCCATGTTGTTTTCTACATCAATATTTCATTCTTTTATTGCTAAGTAGAATTCCATTGTTTGGATAATACCATATACTGTTGATCTGTTCATCAGTTGATGGACATTTGGTGGTTGTTTTTATTTTTTTCTAGTTTTTGGCTATTACAAGCAAAGCTTCAGTGAACTTCTTTGTACAAATCTTTCTATGGCTATATGTGTCTTTTTCTCTTGGTCAAATACCTAGGAGTGGAATGGCTGGATCATATAGTAGTTGTAGGCTCAACTCAATCTGTTTTCCAAAGTCATTGTACCATTTTACATTTCATCAGCAATTTATCAAAGTTCCATTTATTCTACATACTTGCTAACACTTGGTGTGGGCAGTCTTAAAATTTTAGTCATTCTAATAGGTATGCAGTGGTATCTCATTGTGGTTTCAATTTGTATTTCCCTAATGACTGATGATGTAGAACGTCTTTTCATGTTGTTATTTGTCATCTATATATCTACTTTGGCGATGTATCTATTCAATTTTCTGCCCATTTTTAATTGACTTTTGTTTTCTTGTAGTTGAGTTCTGAGAATTTTTTATAGAGTCTAGGTAGGAGACCTTTATCAGATACATGCTTTGCAAAGAGTTTGTCTGAGTATGTGCCTTATCTTTTCATTCACTTCACAGTGACGAGCAGAAGTTTTCAATTTTGATAACATCCAATCAATCAATTTTGACTTTTAAGGATCATGCTTTTGGTGTTGTATCTTGGAATGCTTTGCTTAGCCCTAGGTCACAAATATTTTGTCTTATACAGTTTGTTTTATAAGTTTTATAGTTTAGGTTTTACATTTTGGTCTTTGATCAATTTCAAGTTAATTTTTCTCTATGGTGAGCCATAGAAATCCATTTGATTTCTTTTAAAATATGGGTATCCAGTTATTCCAGCATCACTTGTTGAAAAAGCTGTCATTAGTCTAATACAGTTGTCCTTTCATCCAGCTTATGTAAGCTTATTTCTGGACTCTATATTCTGTTCCGTTGATCTATTTGTTTATCTTTATGCTGGTACCAATTGTTTTGATTACTGTAGCCTTTATATCATTCTCGAAATCAGATAGTATTAGTCCCCCAACTTTGTTCTTTATCCAAGTTGTTTTGGGGGACTTTCCTGGTGGTCCAGTGGTTAAGACTCCAAGCTTTCAATGGAGGGGTTGTGAGTTCAATCCCTGGTTGAGGAATTAGGATTCCACATTCTGCATGGCACAGCCAAAAAAAAAAGAATGAAGAAACCAAAGTTGTTTTGCCTATTTTAAGTCACTTGCAATTTCATATGAATTTTAGAATCAGATTGTCAATATAATTTTTCATTGATATATTGTTGTTTAGTCACTAAGTTGTGTCTGACTCTTCTGTACCCCATGGACTGCAGCCTCCCAGGCCCCTGTGTCCATGGAATTTTCCAGGCAAGAATACTGGAGTGGGTTGCATATAAGTTTCAGATGTATAACATAGTGATTCACAATTTTTAAAGGTTAAATGCTATTTAGAGTTATTATAAAATACTGGCTATATTCCCTGTGCTGTGCAATATATCCTTATGGATTATTTATAATAACATGTTCTTTTAATACTTGAGAATTTATTTTATTTACATTAATTGTTATAATAGATATGTTTAGCTGTGCTATTGTGATCTTATTTTATAATCATGGATGAGCCTGATGCTACTGTCATTTTTAGAAGATGCTTAATCTTTTCATTGATATCCTTCAGTAAAGAGTTCCTTAACCTTACATTTGCAAAATAGGACCATTTATTATTTGCCCTTCATTTATACCTATTTTTGGTGCAGTGTTCCATGATTATCATTTTCTAGATGCCAGTCATATATTCCTTTTCAACCTTGTCTGTCTAGCAAACGAAAGGCCTCTTTTTAAAAAAGTTATCCTTGAATCCCGTTCTCTTGAATCATTTTAGCTCTTAGAACTGATCCAGTGTTTTGAAGTCTTTCCTGAGGGTTCAATGATCAGACCAGCACCCAATATTCACGGGGTAGAAACACTGTGGTTTGTACAAAGAGAGAGTGCTTTGATGATGACCTGATTGATCAACTGCCTTCTTGATGATGTTTGGAATAAATGACTCTAGCTGGTATGTGTTTTCATAAGTAGAGGCCTGAAGCAAGAGAAGACAAGTAATATTTGAGCCTGGGGACCTTTGCTCCCTAATTCTATTCCTGTTCCCACCCCTAGACTATAGCCCTCAGATCTAGCAGGACTTGGGGTCTCTATTCCAGAGATTTCACTTGGGCTGAGAATTTACATGGGCTTAGTTCATGAATGCCCAGACCTGTGTTAGAGTCAGGAGAAGATAAAATAGACCTTGATCCCATGAATTTTACAGCCTGTTGGGGAAATAAGACATACACATGAAATAATTAAAGAGCAATTCGAGATTGCCTGGGATTAAGAGATCTTGTGGTGGAATTTAAGGGTTCTGGGAGTTTAGAAGGGGGCCCCATGGGTGTGGACACTAGTTATCAGGGCAAAACCAGCTCCATGGATTTGGGGAACTTGGTTGGGACCTTGCTGGATGGGCAGTGTTTGATTAACTAAAACAGAGCAGCGAGGGCCTGGCAGGCCTGAGAAACTCCGTGAATGAGCCTGGAATGTTCCCTCAGGGGACCATGAGGAGACCACTGGGCTTGAAGCCCAGGCTTGAGTTGGGAAATCATGGGAAATGAGGCTGAGTAGGTAGGGTGGGGTCAGACTGTGAAAGACCTTTGGAAACCAAGCAGATGAGCTTGGACTGTAAGGCCTTGCTGAGCATGGCTGGTGTGGCCAAGCCATAGATCTAAATGTGTGCCCTGGAGTAGGAGCTGGCGCCAGCTCAGAGGCTGGGGGAGGAGCTCGGCAGAGGCAGGGCCCTGCCTGGAACTTACTCTTCCTCATGCCCAGTCAAATGGGCTTTCTGCTGCCCCAGGGCTGGTTAGCTTTTCAAAGACTTTCATATCCCCTCTATACAGCTTCCCAACAGAAACTACAGGCATGGGGAGGAGATGGGGAAGGCCTGCTCCAGGGTTAATGGTATGACGGGAGGCAGAGTCAGCAAGAAACACTCCCTCGCTCACCTGCCCCCCTATTAACCTGCAGAGCCACTCCTTAAGTTAAAGCAGGGTAGCTCCAGATGGCCTTTTAAAATGAAAATGTGTTGAGGAGAGAGGTGACACATTAACCCAGTATCACCCATTAACACATTAACACTAAATGGTTTATTATTTTTGAGTGGTGGGAAGCTGTTCCTGGGGAGGTGGGATGACCTGCGGAGCCCTGACTGCTGCTAGGGTCAGTAAGCTTGTGAGAAGCTCTGAGTAGCATGAAATCTATGGTGGAGGGGGCAGGGGAAGCCCAGGGCTGTGAGAGCCATGTGACATGGCATGCCTGTGGTTACATAGCCCATTAATGGCAAAATTGCCTGAGCAGAGTTTTTCCAAACTTTCCCACCCAAGTGCCCCAAACTATTAAATTCTATCTCAGAGACCTAGAAAAACAGTTTCATAAAAGTTCTTTGAAGTATGGCATTTTTTTTCTATACTGTGAATGCCCGCAATCTACCTCCTGAACATATTTTAATTGACTTCTCAGTGAAGCAACCGAAAGATGAGGGAGGATCCGGGTTTGGATTGTGGCTTTGATTCTGGCTATTGGGATTGGTCAGCTTTAGCAAGCAGGCTCTGTCCCTGTGGGAGCTGCCTAGGGACAGGTCAGAACTTGAAGTTTCAAGGTTTTAGCCCAAAGTGCTGGAAAAGAAATCCATCACCTCCTGCATGCTCATTCGCCCAGTGTCCCCCACTGTCTCCTTCCTTGATTCAAACTCATTTAATGGAAAAATCTAAGTCGTTGTACTCTGAGGGGAAGTCATCCGACCTGCTCAGTGGCTAGCTCAGCCTCATCCTAGCCTTTGGGTGGGCTGGAGACAACGGTGGAACCCAGGAGGCCCTCAAGTCTGTGCCCACAGTTTCCCTAGCCTTCGCTCCTCCCCGGCCTCACCCGGAGTATGGAGTACTCTTCAGTTAAAAACAAAACAGCCTCAGAGCCTTCCACCCTCGTGCTGCCCCCCGCCCGGCACCGCTTATTTCTGGGTGGCTGAGAAGAGAAGAGCTGTCGGCGGAGGCGCTCCAGGCCAAACTTGGCCTCCTCTGCAGCCCGAGGGCCTCATTTCTATCCCCACAGCCTGCAGATAGAGACCGTGGCAATAGAGAGAGAATGCCTGGACCAGGTGGACGGCTCGCTATGAATATTCAGGTCTCGCTCTGGCAGGCGCAAGCCTTCATCCACACCCCCGGCCTGCCTGCGGTGGGGAGGGGATGGGGGGGGTGCCGGCCTGGAGTGACGAAACCACAGCAGGTAGGGCCCTGGGCGGGGCGGCTGCGCCGGGCGGGGCGGGGCAGCCGACTGGGTGAGGCCCAGATTCCCCAGGCTGATAAGGCAGCCTGTAAACACCCAGCAAGAGGAAGGGGCAGAGGGCAGGCGACCAGATGGCAGGAGAAGGGGGAAACCGGAGCCCAGGCCTAGCTGCAGGAAGTGGGGCTTGATGTGGAAACATCCTGTCCAGAGGGGACTAGATTGGTGGCCGGCAGCGATCACTCCCTCCACCGCGGAGGCAAGCTCCACGCCAACTGGGGGTGGCCTGGGCACTCGGCCAAGAACCTGGTTCACGACATCTCCAAAGGATGTGATCAGTGAGTCTCATGAAGGGTTATTCTACCACCTAGCACTGCCGGTGGGCAGGGGCAGTGGGTGGGGAGGAGTGAAATCAGGTCCAAGCCCCTGCCTCATCCCCGCATAGAGAAACCGAGGGGCAGAATCCTCAGAGAGCTTGTGACTTTCGTGGCAAAGTCCTGATTGTCACCATGCCTGTGAGGAGCATCAGCTGGAACACCTAGTCGCAGCCAGCTCCCTGCAGCACTCCAAGAAAAATCCGGTATCCGACATGCCAATCTCTTCCATCCTGCAGTGCTTTATAATGAGAACCTCAAAGGGTCAGAGCTGGTGGAGCCTTTTGTGAAGGATCACCAAACTCACCCACTTCACTTAACAGATGGGGATGCTGGGGTTCAGAGAGGGGCAGGGACCTGGCCATGCTCATGGAGACCTAGGTTAAAGGTCCAGCTCTAGAGCATTTTCTACTCCTACCTTGTTGCTTAAGCCCCTGCCACCATGCCTCATGCTGCCTAGCACACTCGCCAAACTTCAGCAGTTATGATTGCTCAGGGTTATGGGGAGGCTGATGGGAGGAAGGGAGCCTTGGAGTCAGAAGTAAGAAGACCTGGAGTGTGGTCTGAGCAGTTCTATCCTCATCACCCCATAATGAAACTATACCCAATAGCAGTCACTCGCCCTTTTCCCCCAACCTCCGAGCCTCAATTTTGAAGAGACACTTGCTATAGAAGTGTTTTGAGGGGAAAACCCCCAGCAATATCGTTTAGGCAGATGTGCTAACCCAGCTTACTGGCTGGGGCAGGGGGGCTTACATGCGAAGAGACCTTACCACAGAGAATAGGGTGGGCCCAACGATAGGTCCCAGGCCACAGACCTGGCACCTATGAGGTGTTCAGCTCTGACTTTCCATAAATATTTGAGTAAACATGTGAACCAACACCCTGAGATAAGAACCCAGACTTAAATTATGTGTAAGTCGAGAGCAAGTGTGTATTTATGGGGCAGGGACCATGCCTAGGCCACTCCGGATCTGGAGCCAGGAACCCTCTGGAAACAGGCCCCTAGGGTACAGGAATAGAGGCAGAAACTTTATCACTCCTACTCCACAGTACTTATCCTCCACAAGGGCTCGACTCGTCTCCATTTGGGTGCGTCTTTGCCCAGGAAATTAGGTTTCACCTATCACATGGAGCCTAAAGGGGACTAGGACATGGGAAGCCTTAGTTGAAGGATCTCATAGGGGCTCTGAGCCTTCAACTCTGGGTATAGAATTAGGACTCTGAGCAGATGGTCGCCAGCATGGGGCTGCATGGGAAGAGCACAGACATTGAGGTCACACAGACGTGGGTTTGAGTTCTGCCTCCATTCTTGACAGGCAGTGTGACATTGGTCATGTTACCTCATATTTGCTAGGTCTCACTTGTGCTGTTTGTAAAATGGAACTATTAAAACAAGATTACTACCAAAATACATGTAACTGAAAACAAAGTTCAAAGAGCACAGTAGTTGGAAATAAACCTGGCTTCAAACCTGGGCTCTGCCAGTGACTAGCTACTTTGGGATATTGTAAGAATGAAAACAGATAGCCTATGGAAAGTGCCTGGCATGACATCAAGCCCACGCTCGTACCCAGTAGATGTAAATCCATGCTGTCCTGTCTCCCTGTAATGGTTACTTTTTGGTCTTCTGCCCCAGAAGCAGAGGAAGCAGCCCGGAGTGATATCCGAGGGTGCAAAAGGAACACCTTGCCCGCTGTAAACAAGTACCCATGCCCCCCTGCCCCTCCTGCCACAGGCCCATGGCCGAGGCCATGGAGGCCACACCCGCCACCCTGGGCCCAGCCCTAGCTCAGATTGGTGCCAACCCCACAAGCGCTGGCCCTGAGCTGGCAGTGATCTCAAGTGCTTCCACCTCCTCCGCCCAGTCAGATGTGCTTTCCAAACACGTGCCACCAGTTCTGAGTCGGGCTCATAACCAAGCCCTGGCCCTGGGTTTGCACTGCAGATGTAGGGAGGGGCTGGCAGGGGCCCAGGTGCACATCCAGATGTTGTCTCTGATGCTTCCTTGGCATCTTCCATACCAGCTGTGAAGCAGTATTCACTCCAACTCGCGGGGCGGAGCAGGCAGTCCCCTCACAGGCAATGGGTCCTATGGCAGAGGTGCTGGCTCTTTTTGGCCCTGGAGGCATAGAGGGAGAGGGCAGAGGGCAAAGCCAGATTGCTCTCTTGACAGGAGGCCTGCTTGGGCTGGAGTCTTGGTCAAAAGCCCAAGAAGATGATCTCTCAGAGCCGAGAGAGGTAGCAAGACCATCTTCCAATCCATTTTTGTTGGTCTTCTCAGAGCCACCATTTCTATGGGTCCCCTTAGCTTTGCTCACTGCTTCTTGAACCTCATGGAACAATATTACCACAGGGGGCTGAGGTGGTTGCATCTACCCGCTATGAGGACCTCATCCCAAGCACTGAGGCTTCTAGAACCATTTTCATGTGCTTCTAACCTGTCTTCAGGAGAACTAACAATTGGGCAGATGTGCAGAGCCTCAGGCGGCTACTGCTCCTCTGACCCATGGCCTTGGGTCACCTGCCCTGGTCCCTTGTGGGCATCCAGCCCCACTGCTAGGAGCACCGCCTTGCAAAGGCAACTGGGAGGCATTTACAAGTAGAAGTCACCACACCAAATCAGCAGCAGCTATGGAATGTGATAGCTTCCTGTTCCATCACCTAGAAAATGCCACCACCCTTGACTCGCATGTAATAGAATACTTTGCTCTCCATTGTTGCCTCTGCCCTCAGTGCTAGGGACAAAATCATGCAAAGTTATGATGTGCCATTCATTTCAGTGTCACCTGCTCCTCCGAAATAACCCCTGTGGTTGGCCTGGTATCCCCAGGCATTCTCGCTTCAACACGTCTCCCCATGTGAAGCCGCCCAGGGCTGGCCCTCAGCCCAGGTGGACATTGACCTCAGCATTTACAGCCCAGTCTTCTACCCAGCAGGCGCACTCTGCTCCCTGAGGTGATCACCAGGTGAAGTGATGAGCTCACGTCTACGTATCTGCTAACAGGAGAGGGTTTATGGAGGCAACTCCACCTCCCACCCAGGTCCTGGCTCCCCTGGCCCAAGCAGGCTGGCAGAAGAGCTGCTGGGGCGCCCCCTTGTGTAGACAACCGTCTCCTCAGCCCTCCTGTGAGGGATCGTCCCCACTCACTCGCAGGGCCCCTCCCATCTCTGCACTCTCTGACCTGTGTGGGGCAGGGGCGGGGCTGGGAGGGCCAGCAGGCCCTGAAGGGGAAACTGCTGAAACCCCTGGGACAGGAAGTGGCAGAGAGGGGCTGTTTCCTCTGGCAGAGCAGGGGTGCAGGGAGGGCTGGCCCTGTCTCCTGCGTGTCTGCTGTGGGCTCTGGGAGCCAAGGAGAGCTGAGAGTCCTTCTCTCCCTTCCTCTACCCACCCCCACCCCCGCAGTAAAGCTCCTGGACCACTGAGGTGGGGGTGCTTCCTCAGAGGAGGCCGTCTTCATTTTGCAGGGAGAAGAATTCAGAGAGAAGGGCAGCAGAAGGGAAGGGTCAGTGGGGGCCCACATGGTAGGGAAAACCACAGCTGAGGAGGGGCGCCTTCTGTGAGGTCTTGTTCTGAGAGAAAATGATCAGAATGGTGCCTGCTCAAAAGTATGTGAGTTGGAAATGCAGGACACTGCTGAGTCTAAATCACAGGGCCAGAAAGGGCCTGAGGCCATGCTGTCCAACCCCCCCAACCCCACCCCCCTCCACCCCACCCCCCACCCCCGCCTCGCCTCGCTGTGCGGCTGAGGAAACTGAGATCCACAAAGCAATAGTGACTTACTCAAGGTCACATCGTGGGCCAGAACATTCTGATGAAAATCTAGAGTCTGTATTTGATGTTCCACGGCTCCCTCCAGGCACCTCTGAGTCTGTGACATTCTTCTCTGAAAGGAACTTGATGAATGTATTCCCTCAGAAGGGGAGTGAAGCCTTTAGTCCAGGAGTCAGCAAACTTTTCTTTCAAAGGACCACACAGTAAATCATGTAGGCTTTATGGCCCATGGGAACTCTGTCACAACAACTCATGATGCAAAACCCACCCAGACAATACATAAACAAATGCATGTAGTTGCGTGTCAATAAAACTTTCTTTGTGGACACTGAAATTTGAACTTCATATAATACTCCTGTGGCATGAAATATCATTCTTCTTTTGACTTCCCCCCCATCATTAAAAAAAATGTAAAAAGCATCCTTAGCTCACCAAGCACACAAAAACAGATGGTGGGGTGAATTTAGCACGTAAAGCATTAAGAAGAGGAGGTGGTGAGGGAGGTGAGCCTTCGTCAGGTGAGAGGAAAGCAGGTAATGCTTTGAACAGGAAGTGACATTTGCTTCAGATCTTGAGTGCCGGATGGGAATCGGAGCTGCAGAAATTGGGGAAGGGCATATCGGGCCTGGGGGACGGTGTGAACAAAGGCACGGAGGTGGGGAAATAATTGCAAAAGTTAAATGCCTTCTGCACATGTGCGGCCTTGTTGTTTGCCAGCCCTGAGTCTTGGGCTGCTGTCTGTCCTCACCAGAGGAAAGGGTTGGCTTTTTTGAGGCTGCCTAGAGACAATGAGGAGGGGAGGAAGAAAGGTCACCTAGGAGTCACAGCAACTAGCTGTGTGACCTTGAGAAAGTCACTTCTTCCTCGAGAACTCTGCAGCCAGATGACAGGAAGGATGGATGCGCTGATCTTTCAGGGCCCTTTTAACTTTCACATTCTGAGACTGAATCAAGGAGAGGCTTTCAGTCGTGTGGGGAGGAGCTCCAGGAGCTCACGGTGACATCGGGGCTCAAGCTGCCCTCCGTGCCTGCCCACCCCCACCCATGGGCTCTTTTCCATCTTATCCTTTGTGCACAGGATACTGGACTGCCCCTTGCTTCTGCTCACCTGGAAAGTGGCCCGCAGGGGAAGGAGGCATTTGGAAGAAAGCAGGTCTCAACCTGGAGCCGCCCCTCCCAACTGGGGGAGCCCTCGATCTGAGCGGGGAGCCTCTGTATTTGTTTCTAGGACACATGCTGGCAGGGACCTCAACAAAGAACGCTGTCCCTCCAATAAGTTATCTGACTTAATATCCTGTTGGTATCTACTCACAGATTGCCCCAGCTTCTAAAAAAAACACTAGTAACTTTAATTAGTCTCTGGTCAGTGTGTCTGTCCGCGCCCCGCCCCCACGATGGAAGCAGATAGACTTCCTAGGAGCAGGGGCGGGGCGGCAGAGCATCTTTCATTCAGCACATGTGGCTTCCTGCCACAGTGTTCGGAATGCAAGCCTCACCAGGCCAGGCCTGCTTCTCTGGCCACTGAAGGCTCATGGAAACTCCTCCTGCCAGGGGATGTGTGTAGATGTGTGTGTTTAGCAAAAATGACTCTCTGGGCCGTCTTTTGTTCCATTATTAATCCTGGTTTTTTAAAGATCATCCCAACTTCAAAATGTCCGAACTGAACTCATGTTCTTGCCATACTTCCTGCCTTAATCTCTGTCTTTTTACCATTCTCATGGGAAGAACTGGCTGCAACCTTGGGGTCTTTACAAGTCTATATGACCCCACCCTCTGTCATTTTATTCCTTCAGGGTGGACCCAGGAGTCACCTCCTTGGTTCCAGCCACCCATCTGGTCCCCTTCCATCTCCTCCACTCAGTCAGATCAAACTGATCTTCCTAGAAAACTGCTTGTTTTGTGCCCCTCCCTTGCTCAAGAATCAACAGTGACTCCCAGTTGCTTTCTGGATCGAGGCCTATGCACTTAACCTCCTGATTTCCCTGTGGTCCCCCCACCAGCCAATCTCATGCACCCCCTCCCCATAGTCAAACTTGTTTCTGCTCTCTACCATGTTTGATAATTGTTGGTTATGTCCCCCTCAGTGTCCATTTCATCCCACTACCTTCATTTCCCTTTCTTACTGTCCATGTAGGTAAAGATATCATGAATGCTTAATGCATGACCTCAGCCTGAAAGACACAAATCTGACCCGGAAATCTAAAAACACACTTGGAATGTAACAGAGCTTTCACCTATGTTAACTTTCTGGCTTTCCACGATGACCCTTTGTGCTAGGGAGGGTGTCCCCGTTTCACAGAGGAAGAAGGTGACCTACCTAAGCCCCAAGGCAAAGCTTCTCGCCTGTGCCCTTACAGTTTGCAGAAACTTCTGAGGTCTTCACCTAGGCTGTGGCTGGCAGTGCACCCCGCTGGGGGTTCTGGAGCTGCCTCAGACTTGGCTTTGGCCTTTTTCCTGCAGCCTGTCCTCCTCATCACTGACTTGTTCTTCTCTTCCCCTTCCCGGGAGTACTCGGCCTCCTCCTGGTTCCTGGAGCTCTGGAGAGGAGGGTGTGGTGGCTGCAGGCACCTCCAGGGGGTGCTCTTTCAGCTTTCTCAGGTCAGGCCCCTGGGAGTCAGGGAAGCTGAGAAAATAGGTTTCCTTTGACATAACCCTCCCCCCCACCTCTCCTCCCCTACTGGGGCTTCTATAGTGCTCTTCTTGCCACATAACCACAACCCAGAGGGCTGGGGCCGGGTGGAGGTGGTGAGGACAGGGGACTGGGAGCACCCCTCCAACCACAGCCGCCTGTCCCTCCTGCAAGGCCCCCAACCTTAGCAAAGGAGCCAGCCCCCTCCAAGGCGACAGCTGGCAGCCTGCAGCCCACCCTGTCTATGTTCTAGAGCCATGGGGGCACTTCCGGGAGCTTAATGGGGTCCCCAGTCCCCTTTGGTCTCTGGGAGGTGACCTGTAACTTGTCATCTGAATGAGTGTGTTAATTTTCAAAGCACTTTCCCACCACCATCTTCATTCACCCGAGACACCCTGGTGAGCCCCTACTAGGCCTGGATTCCCCTTGGCCCTCACCCACTTTAAGGATGACAGAAAGCACAGCCCAGAAAGATGGCTGACTTCTCTGCGGGCCCACCTCTTGTTGGGATGCAGCCGGGAGAAGGCTGATGGTCTCCTGGAGAAAGAGGAGCATGCGTCTCTGTGCTTGCAGCCTGGAGCCTTAACTGCCCCTCCATGGGGCCAGCTGTGGGGATGGGAAGGCAGGGGCAAGCTTGCAGCTGAGAAAGCACAGGGACAGTGGGAGAACTCCGGGCCTGCCTCACCGTGAGAGCTCTGACAAACCCTACAAGGAATCAGGCAATGACCGAGGGCCAAGGAAGGAAACTGGGTTTCTTGTAAATGAGCACAGAGAAACCCCAATCAACAGAGCTTGCAAAACATTTATTTTTTTCCCTCCCTCTTCCTGATTTCATCTCAGATGGAGGGGGTGGTAGAAGGCAGGAACAGAGGAGAAGAAGCTGACAAAATCGCTGTGGCAAGCGCCCCTTCACTGGGCATTTTGCTCAAGGAGGGGGGTTCGGCTGGCTGACTGGAGTCCAGCCCTAGTTGGACCAAGATTGTAGGGGAGTCCCACACTTGGGCTACTTCTGCTTGGTCCATGGCTACAGACTGGACCCCTGGGTCTGACCTTCTGTCTCTTAAACACACGCCGCTGATCACGTGGTGCCGCGTGCAAATATGCTGCTTGATGACTATTACCCGGAGGAGGGGCTGTTTTTAAGTGGAGGGTACAGCTATTCCTGGGGTAGTTTCCACTTTGTTTGTGGTTGTGGGGGAGGAGTGTTGAGGGAGTGGGAAATGGCATGAAGGAAATTGTCACTTCCTT
Source organism: Oryx dammah (assembly GCF_014754425.2). Lineage (NCBI taxonomy): Eukaryota > Metazoa > Chordata > Mammalia > Artiodactyla > Bovidae > Oryx > Oryx dammah. Next base: position 25,970,860 of record NW_024070207.1, read on the forward strand.
TCCAGAGAATTCCAGAAAGGTTTCAGGGAGGACGGGGTATTTCAGGAGTGAGGGCTGGCTGTGAGAGGACGAGGAACGTGAGAACGCTGCTCTGCGGGCCTGGCTGACCATCTGGCCCCCATGTTTGCTGGCGTGTGTGAAAATGCCACGGGTGTTATTAGCGATTCTGTGAGAGCCATTGGCTCGGCTGAGCGGCTGTAGATTTAAACTTGCTCCACGGAGACTGCGGACGTGGCTTTCACATTGGGGCTGTTTCCTGTGGAGGAGGCCCCAATGGGTGAGTGCTGGACACCGCTTGACGTGTTCCAGTGACAGCCCCAGAGAGGGTCTGAAGGGGGCCCAGCTGTGATGACGCAGAAACAGCCCAAACCACTTCTATTTTGCTATTTTGGTTTTGAAATGCAGTCACAACCACAGAGAGCCAGAGGTGTGCATTTGCAAGCCCGGGATGTGGGCGCCTTCGCTTGCTTGCTCCCTCCTGTGGTGTGCCTGCACACACACACATTCACACACGTTCAGTAGCTGGGGCCATATGCTCTCACAGAGGCTTTGCTTTCAGCCCAAGCAGGACAGGCCCTGGGAGCGAAGCTCTTGCCACTCTGGGAGTGGACTTTGACTGGAGCCAGCTGTGAGCTTTGCAATGAAGGTGTGGGGTGGGAGGAGCTCAGCACCGGTTACTATGGGTTACCAGGTGAACCCAGGGTCCTTGTGGACCTCCCTAGCCCCCCACTCACCGATAAGGCAGTGTCCAGGCCTCTAGGCAGCTGAATCTGTGTCCCAGAGCGTCTCTGAGGAGGGGAGCCCCTGTGTGGGCCTCTCTGGCCTCCAGCAGGGCAGGCCTTCTGTGCTGGTGGCTTCTTTGGTTTCAGGTTCCTGGGAGAGGGAGGTTATTTTGAGGGACTTGGGGGAGAGTGAGTGAACATGCAAATGACTGTTCCCCACCTCTCACTTTCAAATCCTCAAACATCTGAAGGGGGAAGGGTGAAAGCTTCTGGACTGGAAGGTTCCATAGGAAGGTTCCATAGGGGTGAAGGGAGAGTTTTCTTAGCCTTGACCAAGGACAGCCAATCCCGCCCTACACACACACACGCACATGCGCGTGCACACACACACACACACACACACACACACACACGAGTTCACCTTAGCTTCAGACTTGAAGAATCCTGAATTTGGATACTGAGATATGCTAATACTTAGAGAAGGCAACTGGATTTGCCTTTTATTTCAAATCTCTCTTTGCATTGATGGCTAAGGGCTCCATCCAATCTAGTGCAGAGCTGCCTTCCCTCTCCTACCACACCCCCCCTAGCAGAGTGGACCCTGGGGGCTCACCCCTAGGATGCATGGGCCACATATACATTCTGCTCTGGCATGCTCTCCCTGGGAAGCAAGAGGATTTTGAATTTTCCATGTGGGGGGGGCTGGGCGGTGGTGGCCTCTAGGCCCCGCCCCAGCCCACTTCACCACAGCCAGCTTCTACCAGCTGGCAGCAGCTAGTATTAGCTCGAGCTTGTCATTCTCACGGAGGCAGGCCTGCAGGAGGAGGAACCGATGACCGTGCTTGTGGCTCTGCTGGCCCGACCAGGACCAAAGCCCTTTGACACACAGAGGCTCTCACGCACTTGTCCCCACACCCGGCACATACATATATGTCTGCAGTGTGCTCGCACACCCACAGGGAACTCCCTCCCCAACTCCCGCTCCTGGTTGTAAATTACCATGCAAAAATACACAGACATTGCACACACACAGCACACACGTTTCTCTCTTTCCTGTAAGCTAGACCACTGGCCACCCACCCCACACCCAGTATACACATGCGCATACTTACAGGCCAGGGAACACGCCCCACCTCACTGGTACCAACTGACCAGTGTCATTCATTAATGTGATCGTTCCACCAACACACATTGGGCATCTACCACATGCTAAGCTTCATCAGTGAGGAGGACCTGCGTCCCTGCCCTCAGCGAAACCACTTTCTAATGGGGGAGGTAAGGAAGGCGCCCAGAAGTTCCCCAGGCAGAGAGCTCACAAACATCAAACACTGATCTGCGAAGAGAAGCCAGAGCCAAGAGCAAACCTGCAGGGAAAGGCCATGGCGGAATGACCTTGGAGGGAGAGGGGCAGACCCAGGAGTTTCATGTTTAGACAAAGTGGGATTAGGTGAAAGTGATCACCTTTCATTTGATTAGTATGAGAATGCTTCCTGGGGGCAGACAGCCGGCCTGTGGGAGGGCGGGAGCTGCGGAATGCAGGCCTTGGGGCACTTTGGCTGGGGGAGACAGACCTTCCAAGCATAAATGGCCCTGGAAGGCTTCTCTGGGAGGCCACAGACACCCGGTCACGTGGGTCATGTGCAGGTGGGGTGGGGGTGGGCGCCGGTGGTGGAAGGCTGTCCTAGCCTCGCTGCGCTGGGCCTCTCATTCACCCGAAGGGAAACTCAGACCTGCCAGGTTGAGTTGAGTGACTTCTCAAAGTTTTTTGGTTGGGGGTGGGTGGCAAGGTGTGGGGGTGAGTGTGGGGGTGGGGAGAGGGCGGAGCCAGCCCTGTGGGCTAACGGAAAGGAAGTGGAAGAGGCCTGGGTGTCTCCTGTGGGGGAGAATGGTCATCTGGGAGGGTCATCCGTGGTCCCCCTCCCTTTCCTCCTCTTTGCCCCTCTCTGAAGTTCCTCATTTCTCCCTGGGCCAGGAGGAGGTTTTGCCACCTTGGCACTGGCAAAGGAGTGCCGAGGAGGCAGGGGTCAAGTGTGTGGCTCCTCCTCTGGTGCATGGAGCTGGTTCTTCAGGTGCTCGTGATTGAACCAAGCCGATCATAGGCCCGCCACACCAACACACCATGTGGATGCCACACAAAGCCAAACCCTGGAGGCCAGAGCCATGGTACCTGGAGATGGAGAGGCCTGAGTGTTAGGGCGGAGATGCTGAGAATGCTTGGTGGGAGGGGCGTGGGAGGGGAGCTGGGGCTTTGGGAGCCAGGCCGGGTGTGGCGCGACGACTTGAGAAGGGCAGGGAGCACAGGAAACAGTCAGAGGCCCAGTGCCTGTGAGCGCCGGAGGTGCAGACTGTGAGTGCCAGAGGCATTCTGGGAAAGGGGAGACATGTGGGCTGCAGCAGACAGATTTCCTGGAAAAGGGGGCCCTGAGCTGGCCCTGGAGGCTGGGGAAGGTTCCTGTGGGCCCCTCCCCCAGCTGGGGCTCTCCCAGGGTGACAGTTCACTCTTGAAACTGAAAGCAAAGCTAAACCAAGAGCCCAAGCCACATACAGCACAGAGGCCATTGTGCCCGGCATCCCCAGCGGGTGGTGGTGGCTGGGTGGTGACTAGAGCAGGGCATGTGGCCCCCCGGCCCCCTGACATCAGGCTCTCTGGAGGCGTGGCCGAGTCTGAGAGTGCCATCCGCTGTCGCTGGCCCTGACAGCACAACCCTTATAGTGAGAGATCACTTCCTCTGTGGACTCTGCCCTTCAGAACTAAGCGGCCCCTATTCCCAAGGTGGACCAAGTCAGGCAGAGTCTAGAAGACCATCCTGTGCACCCAGATATCCCCACCCCAGATCCCTCACAGGGGTCCTTTCCCCAGCCAAGGGAATTGTAGGGTTCTTCACGCTCCATCCACAAGGCCACTGGCTGCCTGGCTTCCCCTGTGGCCACACCGTGGGGATTAATCTTCAGGGTGGAGAGTGCGCCAAGTCCCGCTCTGTCTCATCTTGTCCACATGGGGCGGTAAGTGAGTTAGACTGCGTATCTTTGGGGTCCGCTCAGGCGTAGGTCCCCGTGACCCAGACTGGCACCAAGGCTCAGCCCTTCTGTTCCCACTGTCTTCCCCTTTTCCTGCCATCCCTCTTCTGGCAGTCTATCCTCGGAACAGGACCCAAGGAAGGTGACTGGCTCACTGCCCCCATCTCTCCCTTCTCCGTAGGTCGCTCCTGCGCTTGGCCCAGCCCAGCATGCAGCCTTGAACCTGGGTTAGGCCACCGCCTACTCCAGTTCTCTACAGCCCCTATCGTACTGTGACTCAAGGAGTAGGTGCTAGGCTCAAGGTATCTGAATAGCATCTTTTCATCAAGGAAACACCGCGGCTCCAGTGGGCCCTGCAGGCCCCACAGTCAGCTCTCTGACAAGACAGCATGGCTGTTGCCCTGCAGCCCAGTGACCTGATCTTTGAGTTTGCAAGCAACGGAATGGATGACATCCACCAGGTATGGCCCCAGAGAACAGAGCCTGGTCAGCCGGCACAGATGATCAGATAGGTACAGACAGGCAGGCAGATAGCTGGCCGGCTGGCTAGCTACCAGTCAGCAAATACTGATCAAGCACCTACTAGGTTCAAGGCATGGCAGCTGTGGGCCAGGCAGACTGTACCATCAGCTAGTCCCATGTGGCCAGGCAGTAGTCATCAGGCGGTCACTAAGTGAGCTGGTTTGGCCAACATGCAATTACAGGGCACGCACAGTTTCCAAGTCAGCCAAGTAGCTGCTATGCACACTAGCTGATCTGTCAATCAGCAACGGGGGGCTGAGTGCACACATGTACACTGACCTTCATGTGCGTTCTTTGGCCACTTCACCCCATGTCACAGTGAGAAAGGTGCTGAGACAACCATACAGTAGGACGGAGAACTGCCAGCTGGCACTGCAGGGTACAGTCCATCCCCTGGCACCTTCAGACTCCTGTCCGGCCTTTCCATAACTGTCTTTTCAACCACCATCTAAGGATTCAGAATAAACTGGAAATTGGGTCCTCTGGTGGGAGGAAATTGGAAACTAGGACAGAATTCTGGCACTCAGGCCCCTGCTGCTGCATACCTTGCCCAGCACCCTCCTTCCACACACTGGAGAAGAGGAGGCAGCCAGGTACTGCAGAAGGAAGGGAAGATTAGTGGTCCGAAGCCCTGAGTTCTGATCCCAGTGTGGCCACAGTGTCTCCTGGGGAAGACCTGTCCCCTGCCCTATCTGGCTGCCATCTCCCCATCTTCATCAAGAGGACATCCAGCTGGATCATCTCCAAGGGCACCCCAGCCTAGTTCTGATGCTGTCTCTCTCAGATCCCTGTGAGGACAGGCAAGTCCGGTCCGTCTCTAGTGACCAACCAAAGGCTGCCCCCTAGTGGTCTTGGAGCACACGGTGCTTTCTGTCCTGCTAGATGGTAACCTAAAGTGGCTCAGTTTTATCCAACACCTCTGGCATGCCTAGCTTCCTGAAACAAGGGAAGAAAAATCTAACCTTACCTGGGTTCTCAGTGTGGCTAGTCATCTTTTACTTGTTTCTAGACCACTCAACAATTATTTCTATTCTTCCTAGAAGCTGCTCTTCCTAGAAGCTGTTCTTACCTCCTGAACCCACAGCTGCCCCTCCACCCTCTGAGACAGCCTCTTCTCCAATCCACAGTGGAGCTCAAAGCCAAGGATGCCCTCACTTTCCCTCCTCCCTCCCTCTTAGCAACAGCATCACCTGTTCTTATTTCCTTTCTGCTGGCCTGGGAGAAAGAAGTGGCCCTCTTCCTTCCAAGGGCAACACCTACCCCGGGGCTTAATCTCTTCTCTCCTGCCACCTTCCAGACCTCACACCATCCTTCACCTCCTGTCTCTCTTGTGTCGTTCACACCTCCCAGACCTCTCTCCTCAACCTAGAACATCTTCGTGTCCCCCTAACCCTAAGAGAAACCCTCCCTCCCTTCTGCCCGCTTCTTTAACATACCACCTCCTTAGCTCTGTTCTCCACAGTGTGACCTCCATCATCTGGGTTTACGTTCTCACCTCCCTTCTCTCACTGTTTTTAGGAAACACTTTTTGTTGCAAAATACAGTATGAATATAAAACAGATAACCTGTAATTGAAAAGAATCTGAAAAAAATATTTTAAGAATAACTATAAAATTAACACTCATTAACTCACCACCCAGGTTAAGAAATTAAATGTTACTAGTCTCCTAAGGGGCTTCCCTGGTGTTCAGATGGTAAAGAATCCACCTGTGGAGCAGGACCTGGGTTTGATCCCTGGGTTGGGAAGATCCCTTGGAGAAGCGAATGGTAACCTAATCCAGTATTCTTGCCTGGAGAATTCCATGGACAGAGGAACCTGGTGGGCTACAGTCCATGGGGTCGCAGAGTCAGATATGACTGAGCGACTAACAGTACAATAGTCTCCTTGGAGTCCCTGATGCCTAAAGCAAATAATCAGAACCTACTGTATGCCAGACTCTGTTCTAAGTGCGTTATGTACATTGATCCATTTAAACAACCCTATGTGGTCAATAATATAACCCCGGTTTTATAAAGGAGGAAATGGATGCACAGAAAGGTATCTTGCCCAAGATCACACTGCTCATAAATGGCAGAGTTTGGTCTCAAACCCAGGCAGTCTGGCTCTAGATCAGCATGGTCCAGTAGAGTTTTCTGATATTCTAGAAGTGCTCTTGAAGCTTCCCTGGTGGCTCAGATGGTAAAGCGTCTGCCTGCAATGTGAGAGACCTGGGTTCAGTCCCTTGGTTGGGAAGATCCCCTGGAGAAGGAAATGGCAACCCACTCCAGTACTCTTGCCTGGAAAATCCCATGGACAGAGAAGCCTGGTAGATTACAGTCCATGGGATCGCAAAGAGTCAGACACGACTGAGCGACTTCATGACTTCACTTTAGAGCTGTCTGTCCAACACCGTAGCCGCTAGCCACTGGTGACTATTTAAATGTAAATATAGAGTTTTTCAAGATTAAAATTCAGTCCTTCAGTTGCATCCGCCATAGTTCAAGTGCTCCATAGCCACATGGCCCCATACCGGACAGCACAAATCTAGTGACGTCGCTCAGTCATGTCCGACTCTTTGCGATCCCATGGACTGTAATCTACCAGGCTTCTCTGTCCATGGGATTTTCCAAGCAAGAGTACTGGAGTGGGTTGCCATTTCCTTCTCCAGGGGATCTTCCTGACCCAGGGATCGAACCCAGGTCTCCTGCATTGCAGGCAGATGCTTTACCCTCTGAGCCACCAGGGAAGCCCACAGACAGCTCTAAACTCTGGCCTTAATCACTACCCACCTGCCTGTCTCCCTTCATCCATCTTCTCTGAGACCCCAGCACTCCCCTGAAACTGCTCTAGCCAGGTGACTGCCCAGCAGCCAAACCCAGAGGCAGTTTCATCAATTTTTATTCTTCTGGATCCTTCAGGAACATTAGGTTAAACTGAGCATTCTCATTCCTTTTTCATGAAGAAAGAATTAATAGCCCCATGAAAGAAAATTCAGAAAAGTAGAAAGGGGAAAAAAAATCACCTGTAGTCCCACAACCAAAATATAATTATTATGAACATTCCAGTACATTTCCTTCTATAAATAATTTTTAAACAACAGTTGCAATCATACTTATTTTTAAAATTTACCTTTGTTTGATTTTAGAATAACTGTGTCCTCTGGGGGTCAAATTCTCAACCTGATGATTTTACCCACTCTCAGTGATGAGCTCATGGATACATATTTTTGACTCCTTGATAGGTATCTCCATTTTAAATGTCTCAATGGTACCTCCAACTGACCACATTCAGACACTTGCTCCCTTATCTTTCTCCAAAAACCCGCTCCTCTTCCTTCTGGCTTCCCCCTTAACAAGAACAGTACCCCCATGCGCCCACCAAATCAAGCCAGAAATTGGAACCCTCTCCCCCATCCAGGCCCTTACCTTTTAAAAAAAATTATTTTATTTTATTTATTTGGCTGTATCAGGTCTTGGTTGTGGTGCATGGGCTCTAAAGCTCGAGGGCTTAGTTGCCCGACTAGGGTGGATCCTTAATCACCAGAGCACCAGGGAATTCCCAGCCCTTAACTTTCTATGTCTCTAATTCCTCTGTTCTTCCATCTTCATTCCTACCCTTATCATCACAAACTGAGCCCTAAGATGTTCACAATCTGAGCCCTTCACCCTGTTACCCAACCCTGAGTGTAGGTTGAGTCCCTCAACTGGCTGTAGATTGAGCCCCTTGCCCTTGCTATTGACAAATCCTTTCCCACTGGTTTCAGAATGAGCCTAACTAACCCTGGCCACAGGTTAACCCATAACTGTAACCAGTTAAAACTGCCTGCCCTTGGTTGAGTGAAGGTGGTACAGAGCTAACCCATTTCTACCAATCAAGACCCCATTAGTGAGTTTGGACCCAGAGCAATGTCATGCCCTACAAAGAACAGCCCCTGAGGGATCCAACAGTTAGGAATTGCAAGAAGGGCCAGATTCTGGTACGGAGGGCTTCCTGGGAGAGGTGGGTAGGCCTTGAACCGGATCGCTGTCTTCTCCGTAGCTAGAAGATCCCTCCGTGTTTCCAGCTGTGATTGTGGAGCAAGTCCCCTACCCCGAATTACTGCATCTGTACTCAGGCCTGGAGCTGGATGACGTTCACAATGGCATCATAACAGATGGGACATTGTGCATGACACAGGATCAGATCTTGGAGGGCAGTTTTTTGCTGGCAGGTCTGTTTCCTTCCTGGGCTGGGAAGGTGTGGAGGAGGGAGGGGTTCTGTCTTCAGGTAACAGTAGCCCACTGAGGCTTCTAGTGATCCCATGCAGCCAGGAGCAAGGCCCCCAATAGTTGGAAATTAGATGGGGTGACTAGGATAAGCAGAAGGTAGTACCACTGTAGAGAGGAGAAAGCCACCTAAATGTATCCACGATCTCCTGAGATGCAGTGGAACAGTGAGGGGAGACCAGCTCTGCTGGGATGGGTGTAGAGAAAGGTGGAGAATCAGGGTGGGAGGCATGCTGCTACCTTCCTGGCTGCCCCTGGGCTCCTTAGCCTTGTTCTGGCGGCACCCACTGCCTTATGTCCTGAGGTAATTTTCTTCTCTCCCAACCATGGAACCTGGCACCAGATGACAATGAAACCACCTCACAAACCGTGTCAACCACTGAAGTCTTGCTCAACGTCGAGTCTCCCAACAACATCCTGGATGACAAGCAGATCTGTGAGTTTGAACTGTGGCGCCTCAACTCGCGGCAACACAAAATTCCGTTTTAAAATATCACATCTGCATATTGGATTCTCAGGGGCCTGTGTGTGTGGGCTAATGTACCCACACCACCCCTATACTTGTTAACATGCTCTTGAGCTGTGCGTGGAGTGGGATGGGGCAGAATGGCCCCTGCAGACGAGGAGGAAGATGGAGTGACTTTTTATAACTGTTTATAAAATAACCAGGTTGACTGGTTATTTTTTCCAATTTTTAACTTACAGTAAAATACACATAGGGCTTCCCTGGTGGCTTGGTGATAAAGAATCTACCTCCCAATGCAGGATACACAGGTTTTGATCCCTGGGTCAGGAAGATCCCCTGGAGGAGGAAATGGCAACCCACTCCAGTATTCTTGCCTGGAGAGTCCCATGGACGGAGGAGCCTTGTGAGCTATATAGTCCATAGGGGCACAAAGAGTCAGACATGGCTGAGCGACTGAACAACAAACTTCACATAAACATAAAATTAACCACCTTAACCATCTTTCAGTGTTTGGGTCTGTGGTATTAAGTATATTTGTTATGTTGTGCAGCCACCATCATCTCTCCAGATCTCTGCATTTTGCAAAACCTGAAGTCTATTCCCATGAAACACTGACTCCTCATTTCCCCTTCCCCTCAGCCCCTGGCCACCACCGCTCTACTTTATGTCTTAATGAATTTGACTCCTCCCGGGACCTCAGATGAGCTGAAGTGCACAGTATTTGTTTTTTTGAGGGGGACTGGTTTATTTTACTTAACACAATGTCCTCAAGGTCCGTCCACGTGTAGCACCTGTCAGAACTTTCTTTTTTAAGGCAGAATGCTATTGGCCAGCGTAACGTCAGGCCGTTCTGCTGTCTCGCTGAGCTCCCAGGATGACTGAGCCAGGTGTGGCTTAGTTAGAAATGCACTGGGCTGGATCCTCCTCATCCCTTCCCTGTTCTAGGAGGTTGGCCCCTACCTCCTGCAATGGCCCCTGAGGCAGGCTCCTCCCCCAGCAAATACCCCCATCCAGGCATCTGCCATGACTCTACAGGAAGATTCCTGGCTCCAACTGACCTTCCAAGGAGGTGCTGGGATACAAGGTGGCACAAAAGCCATGAGGCTGCAGATTCCAATTCCTCATCCCGCCTCTGGCACTAATTTTCACTCAGGATTCAACAGATATTTACTGAGTACCCTCACATACCAGGCATGTGTGACCCTGGGCACATGCCCTGCCATCTCTGGGTCTCAGTCTCCTCATCAGGGCTAAATGAGGTCTAAGGGCCCTTCTGGTTGTAAAATGAGTAGATGACTAAATGAAGGTTGCCCTTTTCCCTGGGTGTCACCTGGAACTTCCCACCACCAGCGGTGGGCTGCACATGTGCGTGCTGTGATTGGGGCCAGCTTGTGCCCACAGCTCTGCAGATGTTTCCTCTCCTCGTGCCATGAGACACAGGAGGCATTTTCAGATGTGTCCTGTGTCTGGGGCTGTGGGGAATGACGTTTCGCCCCCACCCCACCCCCCAGGAACCCACTGTTCTCTTGAACATGGGGAGACCACACTCCTACCGTGCCCTGGGCCCACGCCACCTCAGGCCTTTCTTCTTGCAGTCAGCACCTCCGAAATGCTTCCAGAGCCAGACCCTGCTCCAGCCATGACACTGCCCAACTACCTGTTTCCTGTCTCTGAGCCCGACGCCCTGAACAGGGCTGGTGACACTGGTGACCAGGAGGAGAACTGTCTGGAGGAGAAGGTCCCCAGAGAAGAGAGCACTAAGAAGACTGGAAAATCAAAGAAGAGAAGTAAGATGAGGGGGGAGAGAGTGTGTGTGTTTCTTCAAGGGGCTGGGCAGTAGGAGAGGGCTCAGGGAGACCATGGCTAGAGGTGAGTGCCATGCTTTACAGACATATTCAGAGCATAGCTCTCTGGTGTGGCAGAGACAGATGGAAAGTCCTCCCTTCTGGAAAGCCGAGCTTTGTCAGGTAGCTTGCCTAAAGCCTGACATTTTCCAGGCCACTCCTGTCTGCCCAGCAGATATGTAAATGCTTATTAGCAAGCCCATGACCTCAGTGGGTTGAATCCTGCACTGAGTGTTCAGACACCAGCCTTGGCCCCCTGGCCAGTTCCTAGCCCTCTGGGGGCCTCTGCCTCACTCTCTGCTCTTAGCTTCCTTCTTGGAGCTTACGGAGCCAAGACCGTATATGGCAGAGGACTTTGGGCTTTCCCAAGCCCCATGTTATTGATTTACTCAGATGATGGCTGGTTGATACTGCCGTGTCAGTATGGCAGCCAAAGCCTGGTGCCACACTTATCTGCACAACACGCACGCCTTTGGACTGCCATTTTGTTTCAAAAATTAGGCGAGGCAGATTCTGTGCTTCTAAAGGTGACTCACTGGCAAGCACTCCATGGCCCCACATTGTTTGGGGCCTGAAATGCAGGTAGGCCCTTGGGTGGGTGGAGCTACCTGAGTGCGATGCCTGTGGAGTGTGACCCCAGGCCTCCAGCCCCGAGGCAACCTGCCTCTTCCTTTTCGCCGGGTGCCCCTCAGTTGGTAAGCACCTGGGCCCTCCGTCTCGGGAGCCCAGCCCTATAGCCTCAGCCCACTCCCACCTTCCCCCCACCCTCAGTTCGGAAGACCAAGGGCAACCGCAGTACCTCACCTGTCACTGACCTCAGCATCCCCATTCGGAAGAAATCGAAGGATGGCAAAGGTACAGCGGGGAGGCGGGTAAGGTGGGAAGGGAGCCGGCGGGGGTGGGTGGGGTCTGGGCACCCCATCACCACCCTGCTGCTCTGTAGGCAGCACCATCTACCTGTGGGAATTCCTCCTCGCACTTCTGCAAGACCGGAACACCTGCCCCAAGTACATCAAGTGGACCCAGCGAGAGAAAGGCATCTTCAAGCTGGTGGATTCTAAAGCAGTGTCCAAGCTGTGGGGGAAGCAGAAGAACAAGCCTGACATGAACTATGAGACGATGGGCCGGGCACTCAGGTAGGAGCCCCTGCCCAGAGGGCTCCCCAAACTTCTTCCTCTGTCCCAGGAGCCCCTTGCTAAGGGGCCTCCAGCTTTCCCTGAAAAGATCAGGCTCTGTGTGGCTGATGAGTAAGTACCTTGCTCCTCCTGCGTGGGTCATCTAGACACTCTTCTGAGGAGTGAATTCCTGGGCCCATCCCCGCAAGTCTCCTGTGACTCTCCCATTTGCTTGCCCCCCAGCCCGTTTCCCAGGTCCTATCTGGGAGGGACAGTCCCCTTCTTCTTGTGTTTCTGTCCTAGCCTTTTCTCTTTTTAGAGTGGAAAGAGAATTTCAGGGCTTCCTTCACATTCTGCAAGCCAGGGACTGAGGAAGATGGGTCTGACTTACCCACAGTCGGTCTCTCAGGCTGGGGGATGGCTGAACCCCCATCCTCTACCCCCTCCCATCCTTCACTCACCCCATCCTCTGTCCCAAGGCAGCATGAGGGTCAGCATTGGAAATCCCCTTTCATGGACCCTTTGAGTCATCAGAGGGAGATCTCAGAAACTTCATAAAAGCCTTCTAAGTCCAAAGTGCCCCTTCCCTTGCCCAGGGCGCCCATCTGCATCCCCCCCACCGGCCCTGGAGGGCACTATGTTCCTGACACTCCCCACTCTCTGCCCAGATATTACTACCAACGAGGCATCCTGGCCAAAGTGGAAGGGCAGAGGCTGGTGTACCAGTTTAAGGAAATGCCCAAGGACCTGGTAGTGATCGAAGATGAGGATGAGAGAAGCGAAGTCACAGCCACATCCCCTCAGGCCTCTGCTCCCTCCACCTCCTCTGGCGGCAGCTCCCGGAGAGCCAGTTCCCGGGTCTCGTCTAGAGCTGTCCCACAGGGCAAGGGCGACACTTCTTGGGAAAAGCCAAAGGTGCAGCACATTGGTCTCCAGCCATCTGCGAGTCTGGAACTGGGATTGTCTGTAGAGGAAGAGATCCCCACTACCTCCGCCATGCTTGTCTCTCCACCAGAGAGCCAGGCCAAAGTCACCAAAGCTGTGAGGTAAGGGCACCCAGGTCATTCCGAGTCTTCCCCTAGGGATGGGGACATTTTCAGCTTCTTGCAAAGCTCTGCTCTGTCTCTGACTCCCGGGACCCTCACAGCATCCCTGGGAATCCAGTGGGACACTCGTGGCTTAAAAGAGGGAAAAGTGACTTGACTGAGGTCACACACCAAAATAACAATGGCCAAGCCAGCCATTGACTTGGGGCGTCTTCTGTTGCCAGCTGGGGCTACTCCTATTACCCCAGGGCGCTCCCCAAGAATCTCCACTCCTGGGCCCATCCCCACAAGTCTCCTCTACTCCAGAAAAGAGGCAGCAGAGAAGGTGCCCTTCTGCCTTCCTCAGGCCCTCCCAAGCCCACCAGGAAAGCTCTTGTTACTACTTGTCCACACTAAGGCTCCTCCAATTTTTCCTGAAAAGTCTGGCCTTTGTCTGGGTTATACGTATGTACCTGTTACTATGCCGATGTGGGCCATGGGATGCTCTTCTGAAGAGGGATGTCAGTACACTACAGCGGTGATAAACACAATCTCTGGAGGCAGAAAGCCTAGGTGTGTCCCTGTTGCTGGCTGTGTGGTCTAGGGCAAGCTACATAACCTCTCTGTGCCTGTTTCCTCATGCAGGAAAATCAGATTGTTAACCTTATTCAACTCATAGGCTGATCAGAAGATGGAGTGAAATCCCACATGCGAACCATTTAGAATGATCCCTGACCCAAGCTAAGGGCCCAACAAACAGTGGCTGAAACACCTTCCGCTCCATTCCCCCAGTGCCCTCCTTCCACGCCTCCTCCCTGAACCAAATGTGCTTTCTGCTTCTCCTCAGTACTTCTTCCGTGCCCAGCAACATCCACCTAGGAGTGGCCCCCGTCAGGTCGGGCTCGGCCTTGACCCTGCAGACCATCCCGCTGACCACAGTGCTGACCAACGGGCCTCCTGCCAGTACTACTGCTTCAACCCAGCTCGTTCTCCAGAGTGTTCCACCTGCTTCCACCTTCAAGGACACCTTCACTCTGCAGACCTCCTTCCCCCTGAACACCAGTTTCCAAGAGAACCAGGTGGCAGCACCGGGGGCCCCGCTGATTCTCAGTGGCCTCCCCCAGCTTCTGGCTGGGGCCAACCGTCCAGCCAATCCAGCACCACCCTCAGTCATGGGAGCTGGCCCAGCGGGGCCCAGCTCTCAGGCCCCTGGGACTGTCATTGCAGCCTTCATCAGAACTTCCGGTGCCACCGCAGCCCCTGGGGTCAAGGAAGGGCCACTGAGGTCCTCGTCCTATGTGCAGGGCATGATGACTGGGGCCCCCATGGAGGGCCTGCTGGTTTCTGAAGAGACCCTGAGGGAACTCCTGAGGGAGCAAGCTCACCTTCAGCCACTTCCAAGCCAGGTAGTTTCAAGGGCTTCCCACAACCCGAGCCTTCTGGGAAACCAGACTTTCTCTCCTCCCAGCCGCCCCACTGTTGGGCTGACCCCAGTGGCTGAACTTGAGCTCTCCTCAAGCTCAGGGTCCCTGTTTACGGCTGAGCCTAATATAAGCACACCTGGGAGCCTGCTGACTAGATCCCCAACCCCAGCCTCCATCTCCCCATTCAACCCCACTTCCCTCATTAAGATGGAGCCTCATGACATGTAAATGGAGGGGGTCGGGGAAATGTGACTGCCAGGCAAGGTTGAGCAGCATTTGTACACGGACTTCCTCTAAGAGAGACTGACCGAAGCAGCACACCAGCCCTTACATTTCAGCAGGGTGTCAATACACCAGACCCCATGCCCCACCCCTGCCTGGTGTCACCATGGCCAACACAGCCCAGTTGCAGCATCCCTGGTGTCAGACCATGGCTTTCAAGAGTACTAGGGGATATGCTCTTGTTGGGGTAATGGGCTGACTTGCTGATGGAGGCAAACCTTCTGAGATGTTTGTAACCAGGGCTGGGGTAGGGGCTTCATGAGAAGAGTCTTTTCACCTGGCTGTATTCCACCATCTTCATTCCCTCCGCGGAGTATTTACTATCCCATATGTGAATAGCTCTGTATGTATTTGTGTGTACTTGTGCGTCTGTATCTCTGTTTCTTTGGTGAGGACGGGGGTGTAGCTGTGAGGTCTTCAAGGGTGTGTGTCTCTCTGGGGGTCAGCCACAGATGGGGAATTTTCTGTTTTGAGGGAAAGCATTCTCCCATTTCCCTTTGTACAAGCCAAGATTCGGTTGTTCTGAGACTATGGGGTATAGGTTGGAGCCCCCAAATCTGGAGAGATGTCACAGAGCTGGGGCAGGTCTGGGGAGGACAGCTTTGATGGGTGTGTTTGTTGGGGAAGACGGAATTGTAGGGGACAAGGAGAAAGCCATGTGGGATAAAACCCTGAAGAGAGGGAAGGAATTCAGCCCTGTGGAGCAGCCCCGCGGGCTAGACCGAGGTCTTCTTGGGCTCAGCCTCATTGCCCACCAGTCATTTGCTAGCAGGCCAGATCCTTAATCTCCCCAGAGTGCTTTGCACCCCTCCAGGGTCAGACTCAGCCACAAGGCCCCCAGGGGAAGGGGACTAAATAATGGATGTTTGCATCCAGGGCTTGGGCTGTAATTCTAGCCTTCACGGCCATCTTGCTCTGCATCCCAAATCCTGGCTTCCCTCTTGATTAATTTCGCCCCTGCCATTTCACTGCTGGCAGGCGGTGCAGGGGACGTCGGGTAACCACATGCTCGGGGTCTGCCTCCGTCCCTGCTCGTGCCTCCTTGCTGGTCAGCCTGCTTTCTATTCCTCCCACAGGTCTGCCCACCCACCCACTCCCTCTATGGCTGCAGTAGACCTCCTCCAGTGGGCCGAGGTCCTTGATGGCCAGCCTTCTCACTTCACCCTGACTCCTCCACGAAGATGGAGCCTGAACCTGTGAGCTCCTGTCCTTTCTATCCCTCCACATGCCTTCCTTCCACCTTTCCTCTTTCTGAGAGGGGGGTCAGCCAGTTATCTCTTAAAGTCCACCCCTCGGCTGGAGGCCTTGATCCCCTCCCCTCTCTCTTCTATGACTTTGCCTTTGTCTCTCCTGCCAGGTTTGGGAGCAAGGCTGAGAGCTCTATGTCAGCCTTGGAAACAGTGATAGGATCTAGTGAATGTGGTTACTGTGAATTGGTGCCTCAGGACCTTTGCTGTGTCCTTGACATGAAACCAGCCACTTGACCTCACTACCTCCCCTGGTTGCCCTTCTCTCTCTCCTTCTGGTCACTGCCAAGCCCATTATCATGCTCTGTCGCCTCTTGTTCTCCCCTTTCTCCACCCTGGGAGGGAACCTTGTATGGTTGTGCGGGTGTATTTCTTCCATGTCTCCAGCACTTGGCATTAATGTCCCTTTTTCTAATAAAATCAGCTTATGATGACAGTTTCCTGGTGGTGGAGAGCAAAACATCTTGAGAAAGGGTCACCTTTGAAAACAACTTTACAGAAAGATGCCACATGGGTTAGGAGTGGCCCTGCCCCCTCACCCAAACCCCATAGAGCTCTTCATCTGAAGTCACTGATACCCTGGAGGTGATGTCAAATTTCTTCTTCATAGTTCTTGGCCCCTTGTGAGCCCTCACAGCACATGACACTACTTCCCTTTCCTCCGTCACCCTCTGTGCCCTTGCTAGCTCCACATCTACATTCACTGTGGGCACCCCATGAGCCTCAGCCATCCTGGCTCCAGTGAGGCTCTTCGGGTTGGGTATGGAATCTAGAGGCCCAGCCCCTACTCTTCTCGGCTTCTGGCTCACATTTCTGCTGGATAGTTCTACCTAGATGCTTGTCAGGCCCTCAAAGATTGTCCCTCTATCAAAAATGGATTTTTGGAAGTCTTCCAACACACAAAACCGTTCCAGACAAAAAGGCCGTCATGACTTGCCTATTTCTGTTATTGTCCTGACCTTCTAAGCTTGACATTTCAGAGCCATCTGCTGGCCGCGTTCACTTGACCCTGCCCCGTCCTCATTGCCTCAAGTCCGGTGTCATTTGCCACGTCTCTCCAATCCAGCATTCTTCCACACTTGCAGAGAGCCTCCAGCCTTGTTCAGCCTCCCCCAGAGCTTATCCCCTTCCCTGGACATATCAGCAGCCCCCCAGTGTGATCTGAGTCACCCCCTCCAACCTGCCAAGTCACCAGCTCTATTCTTCCTCTGCCAAAAAGTCTCCTGGGGCTCCTCACTGCCTACAAATGGGGGTGATACTCAAAATCCTTAACCTCCAATCTGTTCTTAGCAGCTGGGCATTAACCCTTTATTGTCTGACTCACAAGGCAATCCAGGGGTCCTGGAGGAGGGATGGGGGAGCACTTGCTAGCTCAGGGCAGTTGTTCCAGGAGTATTCTGCACTTCCCCATCACGTCCTAGCCGCCTTCCCCATTCACCTCCCACTGCTCCCCTGGCCCCATGTATTGCTCCAGTCAAACGGATGGATTCGCCAACCTTTGCACGTGCTTCTGTCAGAGCTGCCTATCTCTGTACTTTTTTCTTCCTTCTACTCAACCACAATGCTCTTCCCACCCCGCTGCTGCTCCTGCTGTTAAGTCACTTCAGTCATGTCCAGTTACGCCTATGTGACCCCATGGACTGCAGCCTACCAGGCTCCTCTATCCACAGGATTTTCCAGGCAAGAGTACTGGAGTGGGGTGTCATTGCCTTCTCCGTCCCATCCCGCTAGTACTCATCAAATTATACCCATCCTTCAAGGCTCAGTTCATGGACGCTGCCTCCACAGACCAGCCTACCCTTAAGTGAGTTCATTTGAAATGTGTTGCAAGTGCCATTCTTTGGTAACTGACTGTGAGCAGCCTGTGACATCGCCTCTATAATAATCACAAACTGTTACTTAAATCTTCAATGGCCTGGACTTATGTAGCTTCCCCAGTTACTGTGTTACCTTCTGAGGGGAGTGGGACTGTGTCGCCCGTAGCAGGGCATACTACGAAGCATCTAGCAAGCGTCAATGGACGGTTACTAATTGAGCTGGTGAGAGAGGGGGACCAAAGTGAGGTAGGTGACCTCCGACCTCCCCTCTGCACAGACACTCACCCCGGGTGCTCCACTGCCCAGGGCCGGCCCTCCCTGGCTCAGTGCCCTCATGGTACCCCCACCCCACCCCTGGCCTTAGCACCCAAGAGTTGTTACTTCTTTGAACATCCCCTGCCTCTCAAGAAACTTCCCTGTCCAGTTTCTTTCCTACTCAAAGTGTTAAATTAGCTAAGCTGATAAACTAACCTGTGCTGATGTAGTTATGGGAGAGGGCTAGAGGAGAGCCTCAGGAGATAGGTTCAGTTCAACCAGGGTCATGTAGCAACAGCACCCCTGCCTTTGCAATAGTTTGATGGAGTCAAGAGACTGGCTCCTCACCCCCAACAGCTGATGCATTACTCCCTCCTCTGAGCTCCCACAGCACTTTGTATATACCTCTTATTGTAGCACTTAGCACATGGTAGCGCCTTAGCTATGTGTTTATGTATGTTTCCCCTCCGATAGACTGTGAGCTCCTCAAGGACAGGGACTGTGTGTTAGTCACTGATGTATCCCCAGCGCCTAGCACAGTGCCTGGCACACAGTAGGTGCTCAATAAACGTTTATTAAAAGAATGAATGAGTCCTGTTTCTAATCATGGAGATTTCAGTGCTATACTAAGGCAGGCCAGAGAGGCCAGGAAAGGACTCCCACACTTGAGGCCTACCACGGCTTTTGACCCCTCATAGAGCATGGCAAGCAGCAGCCTCCCTTGCCCGTGTCTGCGGCCACCTCAGGACAATAGGGTCCACGAGTAGCCCAGGGCTGCTTCCAGCAGTGCCTTGCTGTCACTAGGTGCCCGGCGTGACTCTGAACTCCTGCCCTTCGCTGCTGCCCCCTTCCTGGGACAGACTCATCGCTATTTCCTCATACCTGGGTAGAAATGTCACTTGAGTGGTGGAAATGTCAGGCCCAGTGGGAGGACGGAACAAGAAGTGATCCTCACGATCCTCGTTCCTCTGACCCCATCATGTATTTTTAAAGAGGCGGTTGCCTCCGGCTCCAAAGCCGCTGGATCCGAGGTGAGTGAACTCATTCCCCAGCCGCTCCCAGGCCAGGCAGGCCAACGCGGTCGCTCCTTGAGAGCCTCGGCTTCGGCACGCCAGGAGTGCGGCCGGCGTCCAGCAGGTGGCGCTATGGAGCCGGCGCAGGCGGGCGAGTGGCCCAGCGGAGCCCGGGAAGGGAGAGGCGGTCAGGGCGGGGCCTGCCGCTCCCGGCGGAGGCGGCCACAGCCGGCATCTTCCTGTCCCTCTGTCCTGACTCTGCGCCCCAAACTGTCCCTGGGCGGCTCTGGTTCCCAAGCAGGCCTTCCATTGCTCGGGAGCTTGGAACTTTACCCCCAGCCCCCGCCCCCTCCACTTTCCAGGGGGGATTTAACAGTCGAATAGCCTCTCCCCATTGGCCGGTCGCGCCCTGGCCCCACCCCCGTCGCCCCCGACCCGTAGCCTCCTGGACTAGCAGGTGAGCACGCGGCGGGCCTGGCCTCGGTTGCCGGCCTCCATTCTCTCCCGGGCGGCGGGAGTGAGCCCGAGCCGCAGCCGCCTGCCGCAGGGCTCCCAACCTGGCCCACCTCCCACCGCAGCCTGCCTTTAGCTACAGTTGCACGCAGCACCGCTTTCAACCTTGAAATCGGAGAGCAACTGAGGCGCCCGGGACAGCCTTCTGCCCGGGGAGGGCCCCAACTGCCCGCGGCGAGACCCCGAGCTAAGGGGGTGCTGGCACGCGGCCGAGGAGGCATCCGAGCCTGGTTGCCCAACGCTGCGGCTTTGCCAGTCCGCCTCGCCGGGGAAACTGGTGGTCTAGGGGAACACGTGGAGCCCGCCCGGCCCCATGGCGGGGTCCAGAAGGCTCGAGCACTTGGCGCCTCCCGCTGGCTGCTAAGCAGACTGCCCTTGGGGCGGACTCCATCCTCCCTAAACACACACGGGCACTTGTCTTAGTAGGGAACGTGAACGTGAAGTCACTCAGTCGTGTCCGACTCTTTGTGACCCTATGGGCTGTAGCCTACCAGGCTCCTCCGCCCATGGGATTTTCCAGGCAAGAATACTGGAGTGGGTTGCCATTTCCTTCTCCAGATCTTCCCGACCCAGGGATTGAACCCGGGTCTCCCGCATTGTAGGCAGACGCTTTACCGTCTAAGCCACCAGACCAGGGATGGAACACAATAAAATGCCCAGCTGTCTTCCCCGTCGTGGGTTAAAGTATGCAAGGGGCAGGAGTTTGCCGCCCAATTCGCCGCCCTCCCCCAACCCAAATAGGGCTGCTGTGAAAACGGATCGTCCTTTCTCGGAGTATGGAGACTCCGAGAGCCTCCCTCTTAACCCAGCACCTCAAAGAGGAGCACTCTGGTAAGACCATCAACTGTAGGCTAGTGACCTCGGCAGTGGGAGGAACTAACTTCAGCTAAACAGCTATGGTTACTCAGTATGTTTTTCTTCCATTGGCGGTAAATTGGGCCCCATTTGGCGGATGGAATAATGAAGGCTCGAAATATTAGGTTCTCTCTCACCCGCTGTCAGCCTAGGTGGGAAGTGGCGGGCTGGCTCTTTCCCTGAGACCGCACTGAAAAGGATTTGATCGTTTAATAAAAGGCGATTGTCCTCTCCCCAGTCCGAACCAGGGAATGCACACTCACCTCTTGCTTTATGGGATTCACAGCCCATTCCTCCATTTTTGGTCTTCCCACTCTGGCAGAAGAGCAGTGAGAGGGCTCCAGGAAAGGTGTGGCAAAGGGAGCCCAAAAGCAAGGAAATAAGAAACTGCTGTTTGGTGTGGCTTTCAACTCTCTTCCTTTCTCCAGATAAATAAAGGAGTGTGTGCATGCCCACACACTCAAATGGCCAGGGCTATCCAGGAGTCACAAAGGACCATCACCTATTCCTTTGCCCATTGCATCTCCATCCTGCCCTAAATGGAAATTTTTATACCCCCTAAGGCTCTCCCTTCATCTTTTGTTCTGAATCAGGCAATCACCTTTTTTCCCTCCCTCCGCCTGTCCTACCTCCAACATATTTTACCAATGTATTAAAAGAAAAAGGAAAAACCTCCGTCACTACCTGGTTTAGAGTTCCCATGGTTCCCCATCACCTCAGGCAAAAGTCAAAGCCATATTCCTTGGCATGCCTGGCAGGGCTCCTACACTCTCCTTCCCCACCTGTACCTTCCAGCTGCAGTGACACTGAAGTGGGTTGTAGTTTCCTGCACTTACTACCCTTCTTCTCTGTCTCCAAGCCTGTGCTCAGATGTCCCCTTAGTTCAAGGGTTCCTCCCTGCCACCCCAATTCCCATTTTCCTACCTGTCAACTAGGCATCACTTCTGACCACCCCTGTGCCCTTGCCCATCCAGCTGAGCTCCCAAAGCATCCTGGACTTAGCTGGATCCTCACATTCACCACATGGCCTCAGGTGTTGTTTGGGAAGCCTTGAGGCCTCAGAATCAGGAGGTAGGGAATGAAAGCCAATTGGGAGGATTAATGCTGCTCCTCCATCTAAGCAACTCAAGGGTCACTCCTGGGGCAGGATGGCTGGATTCCTGTTGGCCAGACAGACAGACCCCCTGGCTGGTACATGACACAGCTCTCCAGACACGGCAGCCACAGTGAGAGATCCCAAGAGCATAGCTTACAAGGGCCTCATCCCAGACCTACAGACATCCCTTCCCTTCAAACAGTAACAGGCTCATTCTGGAGCCAGCAGTCACCATGTCACAATCATACTTTCTACTGCTGGTTTTCAGAAGTGAGAAAAGTTGTAAAGTCTAGGATGGGCATCTTGCCTCCAAAGCAGGTGGGTCTTAGGAAAGCAGACCCATGGAAGGTCTGCACTATGTAGTGGGGCAGAGACACACTGGCAAGACAGTGAGGGCAGTGAGTGACAAGACCATGAAGTCTGTGGCTCACACAGGGCAGGAAGCAGTGCTGGCAGGCAGGCGATTTCCTTGAGTTAAAGAGGCTCATCCCTCACAGCCACCTCAGAGGGCCCCTCCCTCTGACCATACTCCTCTAGGGATCAAGGAATGTGTGCACACGTGCGGGGACACGCCCACACAGCCTACTAAATGGATGCAGGTACTCAATTCTCCCCAGGATTTGTGCCTGCCTTTCCCTTTCTTTCCAGATCTTGCCAAAGTGACCCAAATCCTCACTGGTCACTCTACCTGTTCTCAATTGCTGTGCCGATAAGGACCCCAAGCTGCAAAGCAGGGTGAGGGCTTTCCCCACTGACTTCATAGGGATACCCATCAGTTTTTAACTACAGAAAAGCCAATACCGGGAGCAGAGAAAAGAGACAGGAGACAGAAGCCCTGACACAGGTTTTTCAGTATGCAAGTGTTTTTGACTCCACAGCCAGTTGCTTAAATGAAACATAAAGGGCAGCCAAAATACACACCCAAATGCAAAAAAGTAAAGGCAAACATAAAATAAACCACACAATACCATGAACCCCAACAAAACCAGAAAATTAAACCCAAAAAAACCCCTCAACTTTATATATATATATATATATATATTTTTTTTTTTTTTTAAAAAGGGAGAACAACTGTTCAAAACCAACTGGGCAGTATGGTGGAGGTGGGTAGCAGTCCTACAGAAGGGGGCCTAGAACTTCCCCCTGGGAACAAAGAACAAACACAATACAAAGAAAATAACCAACAATCCTCCTGCGAGGGTCAGGAGTCTCCGGAGAACAGATTGTCCCATCCTCAAACTGGCTTTTTTTTTTTTTTGCCTTTTTTTTGTCTTTTTTTTCCATTTTCTTCTTTTGTTGTTGTTGTTTTAGCACCTGTACAATAAAACTGTACCATCTCCAACCAGAGCCGGCCATAGGGAGGCCCTCCTGCTTTTGGATGGTACATACTCTCTACAAGGATTGTTCGGAAAAATAGCAATTGGTAGAAAAATAAGAACAAGAGTGGGAAAGACAATGCCACAGAGGGGGCTGGGGCAAGGAAGCAGCCCAAACCCCTCCTTCTCTCTCTCCACCAACAAACCCAGCGCTGAGAGGGAGACCTGGTAGGGCCGGGCCCGCAGCCCCCCGTCCCCAAGCAGGAGTGGGGCCTGGCGGGAGACCAGTCTCCTGCCCTCACCTACGAAACAGCTGAGGCCTGGGTTCAACATCTGGCAGGAAATCCCAGAGCCCTCTGGGAATTCCAAAGGAGAATTGTGGGGGAGGGCAGAGGGAGAAGGAGCTGAGGATAGAGAGAAGAGAAAGGGATGCTTCAAAGGCAAGGAGGAGAGATGGGGACCAGGGCAAGAGGGAGTGAGAGGCTCAGTATCCAGGGAGGGCAAGGCCCGGGTAGGGTAGGGTGGCCAGGGGTGCAGGGGAAGAAACTGTGGAACAAACCTATATTGTGCACTCTGAGGGCAGTGAGGATGGTGAGGAGGAGGCGACCCTATCCTTCAAGACCCATTCTCAACTCTCCATTAGAGTAACCTATTAATAACCCCTTACTCCCACAATCCTCCCCTCCCCCAGTAAACAAGCATCTCCAAACAGCAGGGCTGCTGCAAAGGGCAGGGGGGGTGAATGGGGGTCGGGGGGTGGGATTGGGGGGGTGAGCACCAAAGCCTCAGGATTCACCCCCAACCCCCCAGACCTGGGCCAGCACCAACCACCTTCATTAGTTTTACAAGTCAATGGCCCCCACCCTTTCCTGCCTCCTCCCCGTGGTGGAAAAAAACCTGGGAGTAACTTTTTCAGAGGGAGGAAACAGCTTCAGAGCTTGATCAAGAAAGACAAAGAAAGGAGGTGAAGAAAGTCCCTCAATACAACAAGTTGTCTCAAATCGTCACAGTGATACAGACTTATCAGAAACCAATGAAACAATACAAATTAAATACTAATAAAATAAATACTATGGAAGACAAAAGAACACAGGGGAACAGAGGGGGCGCTCAGAGATTTGGGCTTTTCTCATTTCTCTTCCGGACAGGCCGTGGCCACCCAGGGCCCTGGGTTTGGTCTTGGTCACACGCAAGGAGGCCAGTCCAAGGGACCCTGGCGCCACCTCCCACCACCCCTGGGACCTCTTGTCCTCAGACGTGGAGTTCAACTTTCCACCCCCATCACCAACCACAACAACAATGACGATGACAGGGAGATGAGAACTAACTGTAACCAAAAAAAAAAAAAAATCCAGTCACTAATGCTGGCATCGATAAGGCGGCTTCTTGTTGGTCCGTATTATTGCCTCTTTCTGCAGTCTGGTGCTCGGTGGGGGAAAAACATGGGAGGTGGGGGAGGGGTGAACTTGGGAGGAGAAAGAAGAAAAGGGAGGGGCTGTTTTCCGGGTCAACTGTTCCAAGGCTGGAACTCTACCTCGGACCCTAGGAGCCGAAGCAGCTCCACCTCGTACCGCACCAGCTCCACAGTCTCAGAGGAGCCCGGGGCAGAGGTGCCATCCATGCCTCCAGGCCTCTCGGCGGGGGTCAGCAGCTGACTGGAGGCCACTTGCCGGTAGAACTCAGCCTTGGGCAAGGTGGCGATTTCAAAGTGCGGGAACCGAGCCTGAAAGATCCTCGAGGAAAGCTTCAGCCTCTTCAGGACGTCGGTAAAGAGAAACCAGTTGCAGGGCCTGGAAAAGGCAAGAATGAGAGTTAAGGGAGGGGGCAGAAAGGACAGGGTGGGGGGCAGGCACTGGGCGCTGGCCTGGCTACCCCTCCGCTAAGCCCCTGACTGCTTGGGTGTCGCAGAGGTGACAATTTTCTCCTGTCCCCTATGCTGGCAGGCCCCGGGCTTTTAGCTCAATGGCAAGCACTCAACCCGTGCCTGATCCCTTCCAAAAAGTGGGAATAGGGGGGAAGTGGGCCTTTCAGAACCATAAACCCTGAGCAGACGCCCCAGCCCTCGCAGCCCAGGTGACCTGGGATTTACCCTCTGTGGGGAGCAGTTCTGCCCCCCAGCAAGCCCTGCCAGCCTGTCTGCTTTCCCTTTGCTTGTCTCACCCCTGCTTCCCCTGCCTCCTTCTTCTCCAAGATCTTCCCCAGCAGAGGGGGAGCCGTGGAGAAAGGCCTAAACTGCGGGTAATCCAAAAGGCATTTCTCTTTGGCTCTGGAATGCATTAGACAAGTTTTTTCTCCAGCAGCAGCACCAACGTTTCTGCAGGGCTGCAGCTCACGTTACAGCTACAGCTAGTCTGACTTTGCTGAGCACACCCGACTGGGCGGCAGCCTGGGGACAGCTGGGAGGGGGGCTGCGAGGCCGCCCAGGGCCAAACGCTAGCTTTGACTAAACCAGGAAGAAATGCTGCGTCCCCATGTTAGTGGCCCCTGTTTCCAAGGCTGTCTTTCCTCGCCATCCGCCATTCCACTGTCCCACTTCCAGCCTTTGCCACTTTTAGCCTGGACTATATTGCATCAGCCTTCTAACTGGTTTCCCTCTGCCAAGAGTCACTCTTCCACATCCCCCACCCACCCTCACTGGATCCTCAGTTACTCTTCATTTTCTAAAAAGAAAGTCAGACCTTTTCACTCGGTCACTAAACCACTTTTAACAGATCCCTAGTATCTCCAGCAAAAAACCCTTCAAACTCTTTAGCATGATTATTATGCAAGACCTTCCAAACGAACCTCACTCAACCCCTTTGGCCTTATCTCCACCCAAGCTCTGTCTCTTACTCACACACAGACACACACACACACAGGCTGTATACCCCCACCTCACCAAGTACCAGCCATTTAATGCAGGACTAGCCCTGTTTTCTGAACTTGAATGTCTCAGTGCCTTTGCTCATGCCATACCCTTCATCCTTGCCTCCTCGGCAGCCCAGTGCAGACACCCTGTCACCCGTGAAGCCTTTCTCTGATGGAACCGGTTACTTGTCCCATCTTCCACAGTCTCCTGGCACTTGGTTTGTACCCCTATTATAATCCGGTAACAGACCCCATTTCAGAAAGAATATAAAAGAAATGCAAACTGTGGTTCTCTCTGTGGTCCAGGAAGGGGAATTTGGGGGTGGACCGGAACTTATATTTTTCCCTTGACACCTTCCTGAACTGTTGTATTATTAACAGTAATAAATCTGCTTAGGAATGTGGTCTTTTATTAGAGTTCATGGTATACTTGTCTGTGCCCTATACCAGACTGCAGTCTTTGAAGGCCAGAGCTATATTCCAGCACTCTGGGTTTGACCTGGTGCAACTGCTTAAGACATGATTCTGGATTGACTATTCTGTACACACCTAAAAATTATCCTCAGACGCACAGTCCTAATCTTAAAAGGCAGCATTTCTTCCAAATGACAGTGACCTCTATCATCTCACACAAGCAGGGAATGGGGTGTTCTGGGTTAAGAGAAAGGGGGTTCAGATGCCAGATCCTTGGACATCGCTTTCAAAGAATGGAGGAAAACCCCCTCAGAACACTGACAGTGGTGATCAGAATTCAGTCTTGCTTTGATGAGTCAGCAGGCACTTCTGAAGCCCACAGGGCCTCAGAGTCATCAGTATATAACACCCCCCCCACCTTTGAAGACCATTAATTCTTACATGGTGCCACATTTGTGTGGAAGGGCAGATTCAGAAGCAGTGCTCAAGAATGTAGCATCAAGAAAACCAGCTCTGCTGGGACCAAGCTCTCAACCAAATACCCACCTGCCACCCAGTTTGCTTACTGACGCTCAGCCCCTGGTTGCCCCTGTTCTGTCTGCACCTAAAGCACACTACCCTGGTCCTTTTACCGCCCGGGACCCAAGATCCTATTTCAGAGAAGGAGGTGCTGAATATGTTGGAGGAATTAATTAACTGTGCAATACTATATCCCAGAGGCCCAGCCCCGCCCTCAGGGATCAGCTTATGCCCAGAAGAATAAGGACCAAAAGCCCCTGAAACTTGATCCCTACTAGTGTCATCATAGAGGCTATTTTTATTATCAGGCCAGGGGGGAAGGGATGCAAAGAAAACTGTGGTCTAGTGGTTAGAGTCGCCAAGTGAGGGGCTCCCTCAAAGGGTTCCTATTTCATTGCCCATCGCCCCCCATTGTGTGCACCTCATGTGCTTTCACTTAAAAAAACACAGGGTCTGATATTTCAAAAACAGATATCAAAGAAAAAGTATACTTAAAAGTGTTTGCAAAGGTTTTGAGATATGCGAAGACACCAAGAAGAGGACACTTAATGATGGAGGCCAAGATCCCTGGAGGAGGGCATGGCAACCCACTCCAGTATTCTTGCCTGGAGAATTCCATGGACAGAGAAGCCTGGTGGGTTACAGTCCATAGGGTTCCACGGAGTCAGACACAACCGAAGCGACTTAGCACTAGCACAAGAATAAAAAGACAGTGTATTCTGTATCCTCCTAACCAGCACGGCCATGGCCCTGCAGGCTGCTGAGCTTTCTTCTGAATCACCAAATAAAGGTGACATTGGGTCCACTCTAATGCTAAGTACCACATATATTCTAGTCTCTGAAAATGGGTGATCCTCATTATAATATGTGTGGTAATCTGAGAGGACAGCAGCAATGCCATCACCTCACCACCATTAAGGCAATGAGCAACCAGCCTGTGGATTACTTAAGGACCCCAGTGGCCCCACAGCTATGGCAAGCATATGTCCTGGCTTTTCCAAGAATCTCAATTTCAAATATTCTGTCTGGCTGTGCCCAGAAACCACAAAAATCTTTCAGAGATTCTAATAGTTCACCAGCCCAAATATCTCCCAGATCATCTGTTACACCTAGAAACAGCACAAAAATTCTTCAGAGTGAATCTAGATTTTGGTTTTGGAAAACACACGTAGTCAATGCACCTAGAGCTATTCTGAACATATCTAATCTCGGCTGGAGAGTCAGGCTGGACTGGTCATATTTTCTCCTTCCTGTGCTCTAGCATTTGTTCTCCAGGTCTCAGCTTCCTGCAGGAGAACTCCATCCTTCCCAGGATCCTAGCACTCGGTCCCCATAGACCACTCAAACACTTACCCGTGGGACACTGACACTTGGAGGTTGTAGCAAGGGAGAAGAGGCTTATCTGAGAGCTCAAACATAAAATTATCCTCTTCCACATCATCTTCTTGATCAGAGCTCCCAGGAGGATTATGGAGGAGGTCACAGGCAAACCCGTCTTTTTCCTCTGTAAAGACATCATATAGGGAATTAGTACTTAGCTACATGCATGACACCACAGAAAAGAAATGCTCAACAAGATACAGATCCCTGGGTGGGGCCAAATGTCTCTGTTCCTTGGGAGGGCATGTGAACGTTCTAGACCCAGAAGGTAGTGCTTAGTGGCCACAGATTCATTATACTCCTCCACTTTTCAACTGGGAAAAAAGCAAGGAGGTGTGAAGGATTTGCTGCCCAACTGCTGGAGACAGAAGCCTGAAGACACCATCAGCAGTCAGAGGCAAAGGAAAATACTTGCCCTTCAAACTGCAGCTTTGAAAGCTGCCCGCCTGCCTGCATGGGTCCCCAGAAACCCAGTGGCAGGGACTAGGCCTCTGACCTTTCCTAGCTGCACGTTCGGGTGTGCTCTGTTCTCCTGCTCCAGCTTCCCCCAAACTTAGGAGTGGGCACCTTTCTCAATCTGGGTGAGCGCTGGATGACAGCCATGGGGAAAGGCTCACTACTCTTGACAGAGGAGGGCTCAGGCCAGGGCTAAGGACTCGGGAGCTGGCAGCTCTCTCAGAAACTCTGTGTGCATCCTGGGGAGAGGGTAGGGAGGGATGGTAGCTGCCAGATGGGGGGCTGGGTCCCTTTTGAGTGTGAGCAATACCAGAAGAGGCAACAGTGCACATGGGGGCTTCCAGCAGGGTTAGGACAAGCAACAGAGGAGAAAGGGAGCTTGGGAGAGAGAGAATTTACAAAGTACCCAGGGTGGGGAGTGGTAGAGGGCTAATGACGGATGGCTTTGTCCAAATCAATGGCATCTCTTGATTTTGGCCACCAAGTTCTGAGTCTGAGAGAAGCATGGGCTGGAGTTGGGGGTGAAAGGGTCTGTAAGCTACTAGCAGGTGAAGAAGGGCTACCTCCATTGGGTCACTCCTGTCTTTGAGAAGAATCAGTGATACCCAAAGCAGATCCCATACATCTGAGACATAGAGCAGGGTGGGAAGCATCCACTTAAAGCTTACCCAACACAGAACTGCTGTAGAAGTCCCAGGAAACGCCAGGATCACCCTCTGCCCGGCCCTGGAGATCTGAGAGGTGATCTGATGAAAGAAGAAAGGGCAGTGAGAATAGGGGGTAGACTAAAAGAGGAATCTAGAAGCAAAGTATATTCATCTGGCATTAGGAGAATGGGCGATGGGAAGGAAGGACCACAAGAGGGCCAGGAGCGACCCGAGAGAGATCTGCTATCCATCAGAGGCTACAAACTAGTGCCAAGAGCCAAATCTAGCCCACTGACCACCTGGGTTTTGGCCCAGTGTTTTAAACCTCCACAATTTAATTTAACTTCTAACATTTTATTTTTTATTTATTTATTTATTTTTTTTAACTTCTAACATTTTAAAGTTGGGAGATTTCACTTAAAAATTCGGATTTCCAAGTGTCCTTGAAAAAAAAAATCAAGAGATCTGGCAACACTGTATCCACATTACTGCATGTCATCAGCTGGCTGGAGGGAGAGGGGACATGTGTGTTCTCCAGTTCAGCAGGCCCCAACCCAGCCTGCCTGCTCTCTAACATGATCAATCTGAAGGCATTTAGGCCTGGGATCCCTTCTTCAAATGATGTAGAGCATTACTCTGCAAGCAGAATCCTAGATCCATCCCAAGATTTAAGTCCCCTGCTGGTCACAATGTTCATATATCCAATTGTGATCTTGCCAATTCAAAGGAAAATAAAGGAAGCATAATTCCTTCTGTCTCGTCCTTGAAAACATGGAATGGTTGGAGGGATGACCAAGTTTATCCTCATGAAAACCTATTGCTTCCACAGCAATACCCAAAAGAATTAACAACAGGTATTGAAACAAAAACTTGTATATGAATGTTCCAGAGCAGCTCTATTCACAATCTCCAAAAAGTGGAAACAACTCAAATGTCAATCAACTGATGAAGTGAGAAACAAAATGAAGATTAACACAATGGGATAGTAATCAGCCATTAGGAGAAATGAAGTATTGAGACATGTTACCTACAACATGGATGAAACTAGGAAACAAGGAGGCTAAGGGGTTAGGACTTAGCGCTTTTTCTTTTTTTTGGGTTCGTGGCTTATAGGATCTTAGTTCCCCAACCAGGGATTGAACCCGGACCCTGGCCTAAGTTGGGTTAAGCTCCAAGTTCTAACCACTGGACTGCCGAATTCCCTCTCCCTAAAAAACCATTTCAAACAACCTTTTGCTTACACAATCTGAGAACTGACATCAGGCTACCTCTTAGCCTCCCTGTTTCCTAGCTAAGCATCTAGATGAATTGTTTCACCTCTTGGCTCCATGTGGACAAAAAGCAGGATTCCATGGCAAATTCAACTGTATCATCTGTGGGCACATGGCCCAGTGGTTGCCAATGTGCCACGTAGTACAGTTGGCAAGTTGATTTAGCTGTGTATGGTTGCCACCTGCCCTCAAGTGACACCTGAGCAATAGGACAGGAGAGAGTCCAAAGGGCACAGGTTGGGTGAGGGTGCCCCCTGAAAAGCAAATCCCAGGAGGAAGTTGGTAGCTACTCTTAAAGGATTAGAGCTAAGTCCCTGGATAGAAGGCACCACCACATTCCAGGATACCTTCCCTTTGGGTCACACATTCTATCAGCAAAAGTGCCCATCAGCTGTTGTGAGCTACTGAAAGAAGTTTGGTTTTTGGCAACCCCCTAGGAGATGAGGAGTTTCTTCTGAGAGGAAAAGACAGTCAGAGAGAAGCTTTCAAAGTAATCGCTGAGGAGCCAGAGTAGAAAATCCTTCATCACATATATGAGATCTTTTGAGTATTCCATGAAAAACTCTTGAGGTCCCAGATGCCAGCTTATCTCCTCTTCTGTACCCTGTGCCATTTGGGAGTTGGAAGTAATTTCTTCCAAAGGCATCTGTCAGGTAGGTGACTATATTTGGTGCCTCGCCCTGCACTAGGTGTCCTGGATACAAAGGAATGAGACTGTAAGTTCCCCAAAGTCAGGGACTACATCTGTCCTGTTCATCACTGTCTCCCCAGTTCCAAAGCGCAGGTACCTGGCACAGTAAGAGCATAATAAACACCATGGGGGAGGTAAGAGTGGGGAGAAACTACTACAAGGCGAGACTAGAAAGTCAAGGGCTTGTCTAGCCTGCATGCTGGCACATAAGCATTCAAGTGACTGCGGTCACCAGAGGACTCCAGCAGAGCAGCCCTCGCTCACCATACTCCCGGGGCTCCTCTCTCGGACCTGCCTTCGGAGGCCTCCAGGAACTCATCTAATTCTCCTCACTGACAACAGATCTCTGTCATTTGCAGGTGAATGTGCCTTTTGAGATAGCCCGAAGTCAACTGGCACAGACAAAGATGCCAAAGTCAGAACTGGCCCACGAGTGGTGCACAAAAGGAGCCGTCGCAGTCTGCTTGACCGGGCAGCTTCGAGGCGCGTTTCCACATGTGTCTCCATGTACAGTCAGGATGAAGAGGGAGTCCTTTTCCTTGATTTTCCCTTGTCCTCCCTGTAACTTTGAGTTCTTTTCTCTTATCCTTGCCTTCAAAAAGTACCCTCAGCCCAGCAATCTTGCTTCTAGGTATATACCCCAAAGAATTGAAAACTTGTATTCAAATATTTGTTCACGTGTGTTCACAGCAGCACTAGGCACAGTTGCCAAAAGGTGGACACAACCCAAATGTCCCTCAACTGATGAATGGATAAAAGAAAATGTGATCTATCCAGAGAGGGCAAAGTATTCACCATTAAAAAGATGCTACTATGTGGACAGACCTTGAAAATATGATGCTACATGGAGAAAGTGAGCCTCAAAAGGCCTCATATTGTATGATTCACTTTTATACGAAATGTGCAGAATGGGCAAATCCAGAGACAAAGTAGACATGTAGTTGCCAGGGGCTGGGGTTGGGGGTGGAAAACAACTGCTCAATGGGTATGGGGTTTCATTTGCTAACTACTAAGCCACTTCAGTCGTGTCCAACTCTGTGTGACCCCATAGACGGCAGCCCACCAGGCACCCCTGTTCCTGGGATTCTCCAGGCAAGAACACTGGAGTGGGTTGCCATCTCCTTCTCCAATGCATGAAAGTGAAAAGTGAAAGTGAAGTCGCTCAGTCGTGTCCGACTCTTAGCGACCCCAGGGGCTGCAGCCCACCAGGCTCCTCCACCCATGGGATTTTCCAGGCAAGAATACTGGAGTGGGGTGCCATCGCCTTCTCTGGGGGTTTCATTTCAGGGGGATGAAAATGTTTTGGAGCTAGATAGAGGTAGTAGTTGTCCAACATGGTGAACACACTAAATGCCACTGAACTGTTCACTTTTAAATGGTTAATTTTATCTTACATGAATTTTGCCTTGATTAAAAAAATATTTTTAAGTATTCAATGTGAGTGGTGGCCCTGGCAATAGAAGTTTCTGTATTTCCTAGGGTCCCATTGTACCCCTGCCCATCTCCTACAACCAAGTCACCAGCTGAGGGACATGAAAGGGGAGAAAACAAAAAAACAAACACTCATCGACAGGGGGTCATATGGCCGAGGTCTCTGGCAGGAAAAACAAAAACCTGTGATTCAGTGACCTCAAGTGGTAAACTACTAACCCTTTCATTGGTGGAAGGAAAAGCAGTCCTGAGAGTTCCTCCAATGCCCCAACCCAAACTGCAACAACTCCCCCCAGCTCCCATATTCTTTCCGACAGAGGACGAAAAACCAGTCTGTTTTCCCTTGGCTAGGCTGCATATTACTCTTTTCTTCAAAGGGTCAAAGGGAAATCAGTCACATGCCTGCCTGTAATCAGGCCCAAGAAGGAGCTCTTCCAAAGGCCTCTTGGAAGGTTTGGATGGCTTGGTTCTCCAAGGACAAGGATGAGAGACAAAGGGTTCACTGTCTGACCTCTAGTACCCAGAATTGTACCTGAAACTTAACAGGTGCTCTATAGACACATGGGTGAATGAGCACAAGAAGAAGCTGCACTATACTCTTCAGGGTCTCGGGAGACGTGGGCCTCACGCTAAGCAAAGGCAATGGAGGAATATCTACACTGTCAACCCACACGAATCACCAGCATCTTCTGCTTTACAAAAGAATTCACTACAGGATACCACTCCTCCGTGTAGTTAAATGAGGATTTGATTCCTCGAGTTTTCCAGGAGAGGAGACTTGCACAAAACGAGGGATGCTCTGCATGAGGCACAACCCTGATGCTGGCCCCGTGTCCGCCCCTGACACCCTACAGGGATTCGCCTTCATCTGCTGCCCAGTGGGATCCCCACTAGGGGAGGAAGAAGACAATGAATCTGTGGGGAATTTGGTCAGGCAAACGCTTGCGGATGAACGGCAAAGAGCTTTTTAACTACCTCAGCCAGACAGGCAAGGTAAAAAGAAATCCAGAAGTCCACACTGGTGTGTTGAGGTGTAGCGGTTGGGGAGGTAGGCCAGAGGAGGGAACCGCCTCCCCAACCTTCAACCTCATGGTGCTTCCAGCAGCCACTCTACCCAGTCATTTCCTGAGATTCGGGGCAGGGGAGAGGTAGGGAGCTGATACTAAACAAGAGAGACACTCCATTGGAGGAATTGAAAAAGCTCCTGGTGATGGTTACTCAACATTGTGAATATAGGAAAAGCCACTGAATTGTTCACTTCAAAATGGTTCTGTTAGGTGAGTTTTCCTCAACCTTAAAAACCCTAAGTGTTAACCTCTTATCCCCTCACAACAGCCTTTGAGCTCAAGTCCCCCCTCCCGGAGCCTACTGACGGCTGCCAGTGCCTGCTTCCCTGGCTGCCAAGGTCCTAACCAGCTTGAGCACTTTCCCTAATGGCCAGTCAGAGCTCTGCCTTTAACTGGCACTCAGTATTTGCATGGAAAAGAGGTGGCCCAGTTTTAACACTCCTTTCAGCTCCTGGCCCCCATTATGAAGTTATAGCTCCATGCCCATAAAGTTGAGAAACAATGTCAAGAATTGAATGAAGGTGTTCAGCCTGGAGAGGCTAGGAAGTGCCAGAATTCAGGAAAGTCTTCTCTTGTGTCCACAGCACAGACTAGAACTCGAGTTAGTTTAAGGAGGCATCGAAGGCTTTCCAGTAGTTGGGATTAGGTAAAGGACATGAGAAAAGAGAAAACTGTGTTTACTTCTCATTTTTTAACTACTTCAAATGGTTTCAACATTCAAACTCCTTGGGGATTTTGGAGAAGGAGTCCACGAAGAAAAGACTTTGTGACCACGGTTAGAGACAGCCCTCAGTAGAGTGGTCTCCAGCCCAAAGAAGCCTCTGGATGAGACCTGCTGGTCAGAGGAGTGCTTCACGAGGCGCTTTTATCATGTTGAGATGCTCTGGGTGTTCCTGCGTGCCAGCTTTCCCTTGAAAGTGAGTGGAGTGCAGACAACACACGTTCGTGTGGAGGAGAGTGCAGAGCGGTGTGTGGGAAGAAGCCACAGAGGGTGGCCTGCCCTGAGCCTCACGCAGCCCAGTGATGGTCCAGGTAATCTGAACAAGACTCCTCACTAGCCCAGAGCAAATGCCTGAAGGAGTGTCCCCACGTGGCTCTGCCCTCACAGACAGGCCTGGGCCCCAGAGCCGGTGGAGGAAGGAGGTAGTCCTCCTGCCTCAGCCGGAGAGGCTGGGTCCGGCTGTGGGGCGGAATCCTGGCTGTGGACTGGATGGGGGCAGCCAGGCAGAGGTCAGGGCCTCCCTCACAGCGTCCCATCACTCCCCTTCCTTCAGTACCTAGAAGGCCCTTCCCACCTAGTCCTCCTTCCACAGGGACCTTCGGCTCAGGCTACTACTTTGTTTCTTCCTCCATCATCAGCTGCCTGGTTAACCTGTATTCCATAAACAAATGAGCTTCTGTTTGGGAGCCTAGTACTGTACCTGATGGTGGGGGGTGGGGGGCGGGGTACAAACTGAGGCCACAGTCTTGGAGAGAGGAGACAGCCTTGGGCCAAACCCTTGGTCCTGCCAGCTTCCAGCATAAGAGGGGCTCTACCATCAACATCGAAGCCTCTGAAGAGGATCAGTGACAACCTCCAGCTGCTCCATCCACCCAACTGCACTTAGGCAGGCTGAAGAAGTCACTGCTGGAGCAACAGCCAAGCTGTAATATCACACAGGAGGTGGGGTTCCTTTATTCAGAGGTCAAGTCTGAGGAGATTTCCACTGAGCATGCCCAAGCCAGACTTCCCTCCTCCCACTGCCCAACTCCGTAGAGCTATCTAACTGCAGACAAACACCTGTGATCCACTAATGAGAAAACAAATGCAAGTTGGTTTGTGGTGCTTGCCATGGGCCTTAACACTACTTTTCCAGAGGGGGCAAGTGAGGGAGGAAGAGCAAAGAACAGGAGGATGCACAGGGAACATCACAGTTACCACAGGGTGTGAGGAATAAAGCATGTGGAGGGGTCCCAAGGGTTGAACTTTGATCACCAACAGAGATAAAGTGCAAGTGCAAAAACAAAAGCAAACTATTAAGTGTCACCTCTGCAACTGGCAGACCATTCAAAGCAGAAGTCCACACATTTTGCCCCAAACTCAAACTTCTAGTGGGGCCACTGTTCCACAGAGGGGCCTACCTCACACACAGAGCGGGAAAAGGGGTCCCCAAGGGCAACCAGGGCCCTGAAGAGGATGCATGCAATGACGCTCACAGCATGGGGACAAGAGGAAGCTGCCTGCTGACTTTTCGAATTTCATAGAGATTTCTGAGTTGCCAAAAAGGAACACGTGAGGAGAGCCGATGCCCCTCGTAGGAGCCGCTTGAAATGAGTGAGATGAAGGGTATCTCGGGAACTCAGGGTCAGAGCCCTGGTAATGAGGTTTTGAGTCTGGGTCATACTCACCACTGAGAAAGCGCTTCATGGTGTCACTGCTGGCCAGCTTCATGGCTGTCTGTCCTGAGTAGGTGGCCAGCGTGGGGTCAGCCCCATAGGACAGCAAAAGCCAGATGGTCTCCAGGTTGTCATTGACCACTGCATCGTGAACTGGCCTGCAAGGTGACACAGGTGAGAGCAGCAGGGCCCAAGTGGGAACCGGGGTGTCTAGGCCTCAGGCCACCTTGGCACGGAAAGCAAGTGAGAGGAGCCCAGCGTAACATGGGGAAGAGAGCAGGGAGCCACTGCTGGCCTGCACTGCCCTCCATATTTCCCTGCCTCTTTCTCCTCCCTCCCAGTTCTCTCTCTTATGTTCCCCAATGGCGCTCTGCTGGTTGTTCTGGAGCTCAGGGGAGAATAGGCCCCTAACTGAGGATAAACTTAGACAAGATTCTGGGGGATATGACTGGAAAACCCAGATGACTGCCCCTGAGCTGCTCCGCACACCCAGCAGGTGGCCCAGCAGAGCCCACAGCCTCTGATCCAAGCACCCCACCACCACTTGGTATGCAGCTCAGGGGTCAGTTTCGCCCAGGAAGCAGGCCCTCACATACAGCACAGGAGAATGAGTGCAGTTTCTTTAAGACACGGCAGGTGTCCCTTTTTTAAGTATATAGAGATCAACACAAGAATCAAATCTGGGATGTTACCTCAAGATCAGCCTTCCGATTCCTAAAGCCTGAGATTCTGCCTGAAGACAGTGCCAGGGATGATCCCCAGAGAACCCCGGCCTCCCATCAGTGGGCAACGTGGACTGGCCAACCAGGGACTCATCCATCCTGGCCTGAAGTGGGGTGGATTCTCTTGAGGGAGGGGCTGAGCAGGGAAGAGGGGTAGGGGAGACAGGAGGGCAGCCTTCTTGCCTGGTGCCATCCTGTGCGCTACAGTTCACATTGGCCCCGTGCTCCAGCAGGATGTTCAGGATGTCAGTCCAGCCCCGGGAGCAAGCCTCATGCAGGGCCGTGTAGCCTGCATTGTCGCGGTGATTCACATCTTCACTGTCTTTCTGGAGGCAATAGAGGACAACGTCCTGTGGGGACAGGGAGGGCGCCGTGAGCAAAGAGAGGCCAAACTCCTGCAGTCACCTGGGTTCGGTTGGAAGCTCTCCACGTGTCCGAAGAGTCTCAGAACATGCTCTTTAGTCCAGGGACTGATGGGCAGATCTCAGAATCTACTGTCAACTAAATCAGTCCTGAGGTGCCAGCTTTGGGCAGTGTCCTCAGCAGAGCGGAGACATTTCTAATTGGTGACAACACTGATCAGGGTGTGGGCTGTGGGTGTAAGCCCCTCAGAGAGGCTCACCTGCCCACCCGGAGCTCACACCCTCAGGCGTCCATGGTCTGACTGCCCGTTCCCTCGTCCAGGGCTTTGTGAGACGGCCCCAGACCAGAGAAATGAGACTTGTGCTGGCAAACACCGCCTCTGGCAGTTATTTGAGAACAAGGAAGAAAGAACTGGTGTAAGTACCATCCCTGGATGTGTATCCCAGGGCAGTCAGTTCCAGCCCTCCCCGCAAATGAAGACTGTTCTGAGCATCATCCAGGGTGGTCAGTCATCCATAGTAATGATCAGCATCCCTGAGCTGAGATGACAGGGCGATAAGTGGGACTCCAGGCTGAGAAGCAGCCTAGCTAGCTGTGGTGGATAAGCTGAGGCAGAAGGGAGAGGCAGTTCCTCTTCTGAAGGAAAGAGGCTGACAGCAGCTACCAGAGGCCTCTGGTCAGCTTCCCCAGGCCCCGGTGAGATGGGACTCAGCCGTCCTGACTGACAGCTAGCACACCAGCTGGCTGGCTAGAGCCTGTGTGCCTGCGTGGGGGTGCTGCCTTCTGGACACGGAACTTCACATTGTCTCTACCCAGGGGATCACGAAGCCCCCACCCTTTCCACCACTGCAGATATCACCTCTTTGTCCTGGCCTCAGACGCCTCCTCCTTCCCTTCCTCCTGTCACAGGCTGTCCAACCTGCCCTTGCCCTGTCCTGATTGGTTCACCTATGGTCTCCTGCTGCCTGCTTTGGCCCCAGGTAAAAGAAACTCACTTAAAGGGAAAGCGCTGGTCATCATTTTTTCTTTAGATCTCCCTTGGCAGCTATCCAGGCCGCCACACTAGGTGCTCAAGACAGATAGGTGGCTTGCCAGTGAGACAGTGTCAAGGTGGCTCTCTTATGCCAACCCACCTGGCTGGGAGTGCAGCTGTCTTTAAATGAGTCAGTTATGGGTATTGGAAGCCTTAAAAGGAAAAAAAAAAAAAGGAGGACCTACTCTATAGCCCAGCATTTCCATACTTCAGAGCAAATCCTGGGGAAATAACTGGTGTGGCTGGCAAAGGCACATGGTCAAGGAGCTCATATCCACAAAATACGCTCATATCAACAAAAATGTCCAGCAATGTCATTGAATGAATCTGGCTTCTGCCCCTACCCTTTAGGAATCAGAAAGACGCTGGTGTGAATTCAGACTCACATATACATAGCGCTTGAGTGACTGTGGACACATCACTTAACATGGCTAACCCCTGATTTTCTCACCTGTAAAACAGGGTTAATCAAACCTACCTCCATAGGCTTACAGTGAAGATGAAAGGATATGAGGCAACGAGAGCTCTTAACATGACCAAAGAGGTGCTCAACAAACACCAGCTTCCTTTCCAGTCCATAGGGAAGCAGCATAAGGTGGGGGTGAGCGCAACTCTGCCCCTCCAATGTACTCGACCCCTCCACTACTGGAGGCCAAAAGGAGGGGAAGCTGGAGGGAGATATAAAGAGTGAGCGATGATCACCCCCATTCCTCTCTGAGTGGGGAGCCATGGCACAGGGAAATTCAAGATGACACAAAAACCCCCAAATCCCATTTCTGGCCTATGAAGGTACTGGATGATATTGTCTTACCATTTCAATGCTATTCATCCTCAGTTGACTTCCAATCGGATTTGCAAGCCCACACAGCACATCATGATGAGGCAGCCCCATAGGCCATATACACAGTAGGAGGGGGCCATCCTGGACTTAAGCCCCAAACAAAGGCCTGGCCAGGCCACAGAAGAGCCAATGGGGAGAAGGTTATCCACAGATGCTGGGGCAACAATATCCTGTGGAAATGAGGGGGTGTTCCTTACCTTATACCCAAGGCGGGCCGCCCGCTGTAGGAGGGTCTCGCCAGCATTTTTGTTCACTATGAGACGACGAGCCTCTGGGGGAATCTGCCGGGCTGTGGGTGACTCGGAGGCCTCCTCTGGGCCAGCACTTCGAGACTTAGAGGGTGTGCATGGTTCTGTGGGCTTCGCTGGGGTGGGAGATTTGGGAGGGCGTGTCTTCTGCTGGCTCCAACGCCCTTTGCTCTGGAAAGCAGAGACACAGATCAGCACAACTCACCTCCGCATTTCTACCCAGCAAGCAGATGCAGAATGGCTCAAGTCCTCAACCCCGAAAACCAAGCAACAACGAAGGGATTGCTCCCAGAGCTCGAGGGGATATGCCAGCTTCTCTCACACACTCTGCATGCCTTCTTTACCTGCCTTGATCCCCATGTGTTGAAGTTTTTAACTAGTCACCTCGATAAATAAGCAGAAGCAAATTCTCAGGGTGAAGAGAGGTGGGGACAGCTCGCTATGATGGAAAAGGCACAGCTGTGGAAGCCTTCACTCTGTTGCAAAAACCTTCCCCCAACAGCCAACCCTCACCAGGCTTTCCCTACCTCCTAGCACACTGTCCCCCTGGATCACACTCGTGCCCACCTGGGCTGGTGGAAAGTGCTCAGGCTCTCGAATCGGACAGACCAGCTTTTGAATCCTGCCTCTGCCAGCTACTAGCTGCAAGACCTGGGGCAAGACCCAACTTCTCAGAGCCTCACTTTCACCCCAACAGGGTCTTTGAGATAATGACCTAGAGCAGCAACAGAACAATGCACAGTGGGTGCTCACGAAACATTACAGTCCTTTCCTCATGAATGACCCGTGCTTGTCTCCTTTCTTCTCCCATTTTGAACTGGAATGTCCAGAACAGGTTCTCATGTCTGGCACACCATGGTTTATTGAGTCCATAGGGGCAGGTTATTTGTCTCTTTCAGATGAGAGGAAGGAACTTTAGACAGAGAGAAACTGTGTTTGAGGAGCTGTACTCAAGGAACCAGACCCAAGGTGCCTCATGTTCACCTGGACCTAAGTTTGATGATGAGATTCTAAACTTGGAGTTAATGCCGTAAGCGGACAAGACTTTGGGGGAGCCATGGACGAGGAGGGTATGACTTGCACGTGGAAGAACATGAATCACCGGGGGCCAGAGGACAAGAATGCCTCCATCAGACTCTAAGATGACTGTGATGATCCCCACCTCCTGATAGTCATGCTCTTGTGTAGTCCCTTCTGCACAGGAGAAGGCAGAGATGATGGTGTGTGACCTCCAAGGCCATGGCCTAAAAGATAATGTGGCTTCTGCTTTGCTCTCTTTTGAATCACTCATTCAGGAGGAAGCCAGCTGCCAGGTCATGAGGATAGTCAAGCATCCCTTAAGAGGCCCAAGGGGCAAGCAAAGGAGGTCCCCCACCAACAGCAAGCCTCGACTTGCCACCTATGTGAGGGAGCCACTCAAGAAGCTCCTCTAGCCCCAGTTGAGTCTTTGCATGAATGGAGCCCTGGCTGACACCATGACGGCAACCTCATGCATGGGAGACCCCAAGTCAGACACAGCAAAGCTGCTCCTGAATTCCTGACCCCAGAAACTATGAAATAATACATAAACTGCTAAATCTTAGGGTAGTTTGTTGTGCAGTGCAATAGATAACTAGGAGGGCTTCCCAGGTGGGTCACTGGCAAAGAATCTGCCTTCCAATGCACAAGACCCATGTTTGATCCCTGGGTCGGAAAGATCCCCTGGAGATCTCCCTTGGCTAACCACTCCAGTATTCTTGCCTGGAAAATTCCCATGTATAGAGGAGCCTGGTGGGCTACAGTCCATAGGGTGGCAAAGAGTCAGACACAACTGAGCAACTGAGCACAACAGATAATGAATACATCCTACTTACCCAAATCCCCGAGAGCATCAAGGGCTCCCTTAAATCTTGTTGTCTACAACACTGTGGTCCCCACTGCCCTTTCTCTACACATCCAGAACACCTAGTCTGAATCATATAATCCAGTGCCTTATGTCTGACTATCAACTTCCTTCTGTTGTTTCATGGGCAAGTCTGGCCTCCCCTGCTACATTTTAAGCTCCCTGGGGTTAGGGTTCATATTGTCGTCATCTCTTTTGTTCCTTATAGCAATTAACTTGGGGTTGGGCATGTCACTGCAACAAACATTTGTTGACTTGATTCAAGCCAGCTATACACAGAGCCCTGGGCAGCCAAAAGAGTTGCCTAGAAAGACAAGAAGCCGGGAAAGAAATGGCACCAGGGAAAAGACATTGACGTTTGTTTCCTCTGGTAAACTGTAAGAAAAGAGCTGCTCTCTATCCACATCCAAAAGGGCAGAGAAGTATACCAGCTAGCAGGAAGGCCCTGGCTATGAGGGTAGAATGTGGCTTTTTTGCCAGGAGGACAGAGGTGTACAATGGCAATACTGGAGGATGCTGGGTAAAATGCCCAGATTGTTGCTAAGCCAAGTGAGGAGCCAAAGGGTGATTCCCGTCAAGGGGCCAGAGCTGGCAGAGAAAATGGAGGCTGCCAGAGAGAGGTAGGAGCAAGAGCCCCCCTGCCCTGCCCCCCTTGCTTGGAACCCCTGTGGGAAGAAGCCTTTGGCTGATGCGCCAGCTTCAGTGTTGCAGGCGCGTCCCTGCCCTCCCCCTGCCTTGATTCTCACTACAAAGCACTGTGCCATGGGGGCAATTGGAGCAGGTGGCGGTGACTGGGAAAGAAAGAAAGGCGGGAGGGAGAAAGGGAGGCCCTGGGAAGGCACAAAACCTCTCTGGGAGAACATTTCAGTGGACACACCGCCTGGCAGAATTACCAGACAGAAGCATCAGCATGTGCTGCTGAATGTCAGGTGGCTCGTCACCTTTGTGTGGGATGGAGTCATGTAAGTGGGAAAGAGCAGGGGATGAGGACGTCCACCTTCCACCAGAGCTGCTCCGGGTGGCTGCGTTTCCCTGCCCAGCCTCACCCTACCCGTGTCACCTGAATGTAGACAGAAGCCACCCATTCACAGGGTGGAGGCATATGGAAAGGGTAGGGGGTGGGGGTGCCCCAGGGGCAGCCAGGCCTGCCTCATGCCTCAGGTCTGTCACTCGGACCACTGAGTAACCTTGAGCAAGTCCCTGAACCTCCCCAAACCTTGGTTTCCTCACCATAAAATGAGGACAAGAGGGCCCACCTCTGACAGCTTCTGTGGGAACTGAGTGATCGTGTGAGCAGAACACCTGGCCCAGAGCAGACGTCCCGATTCCTGCCTTGGCCCCTCCGGAGTCTCCAGGAGCCAGCCTTGCTACCTGGCCTTCCTGTGTCTCTGTCCCCTCATTCTTGCCTTGGTCTGAAGCTCAAGGGTTTACACCAGACTCAGAGACAGCACTTGACCATTATCAAAGCCTTTCACATCCAGTGCTTTCTTTGTTCCCCTAAGCACCCTTGTGGGATGGAAAGGCCTGGAAGTATCATCTCCTTTTTTTAAAGATGAAGAAATAGGCTTGAGTACTTTGTTTGCACTGAAATCAGATTCCAGAACAAGGATGGGGGACTTGAGCACCTGGGTCTCCTACCTTTTGCCAGTGCCACTCAGGGACCCTGCTCTGGAGCTGGAAAGAGCCATTAGAGTCACAACCACCTAAACCAGCCCAATAC
Organism: Oryx dammah; assembly: GCF_014754425.2. NCBI lineage: Eukaryota > Metazoa > Chordata > Mammalia > Artiodactyla > Bovidae > Oryx > Oryx dammah. The sequence continues at coordinate 26,013,543 of NW_024070207.1, forward strand.
GACCTTTTGATTTTTGGTTGTCAAGACAAACACATATTACAGGCATACATTTGAACCTGCGCCTCGCATCTCTCAAACATCCTCGCACCTCCAGGATGAGGATCGTGTGATTTTCTTTTTTTCAGTTGTATGGTATGGAACTGAACACCAATGCCATGAACATGAGAACCCAAAGAGACATCAGTTTTGAACAGGGGTTCTAGTGCCCTTGCTTGGCTATGGATTGGTAGGCACTCATGAGAAGCACTGAGGAAGCACAGAAACTGAGGAGTGGGGTTGTGAAAGTACAGCATGACCAGTCCAAGTGGAATTCCTTCAGCCCCACCCTCAGGCAACCTTTGTCTGGACATCAACATCCTTGCTTCTACAAATTGTTTTCTACCTTGATTGACTCAGAAAACTTCCTGATTGGTTTCCAGTGAGTTAAGCCCAGACAAAAGCTTCTTGATTGGATGTTAACAAGCTATCCAGGCTAACATTCTGCCATATTCTCTATCTCTTCCCTAACTCTAAGGAGATCCAAGGATTGTTGAGACAAATTCATCCTGAGCCAAACCCTACGGTTTGTAGATGCTTATTATTAGCTCTGACTTCAGTTCCATTCTTCAAGCCTACAGCCCAACCCTTCTAGAATTAGTTTAAAACACTGTAATAAATATGAGTTAATTCAATCCCCCCATGCACTCACCCGGGCTTCCCTGGTGGCTCAGACATTAAAGGATCCACCTGCAATGTGGGAGACCTGGGTTCAATCTCCGGGTCAGGAAGATCCCCTGGAGGAGGGCATGGCAACCCACTCCAGTATTCTTGCCTGGAGAATCCCATGGACAGAGGAGCCTGGTGGGCTACAGTCCATGGGGTCGCAAAGAGTTGGACATGACTGAGCAACTCACACTTTTACTTTTTCTGTTCATGCACTTACTCACTCACTCAGAAGACTGTTCCTCAAGGAGTTTATGGGAAACATGCCATCCTAGCCTAGTCTCCATCCTCAACTTCCCTGGCTGATAACGTACCTTTGCATCTTCTGAGACCGTCACCATGTGTTTGGTCTTGCACTTTCGTTTTCCTGATGGCTTTTCTGAATTTTCAAGGCAGGCTGGCTCCTCAAGGTTATTTGGGAGGAAACCATTTGGTGAATCTGAGATCCCCTGGGCTTTGTTGGGCAAGAGAAGGTTCCTGTTCCGGAGGCGGTGCTCTGGGCTCTGGGAGGAAGTCTTCTGCTTACGGGCCTTTAAATCTGCAGGAAAGAATGGATGTCAGGGAAATGGCACACAGAAAAGCAACGCCCTCCTCTAAGCTGAATCAGAGGACTTTGGGGATTAGAATCTCAGGACAAAGTTGTGTAACTATTCCCTACCAGTATCTCGTGCAGGGATGCCTATTCCACTAGATGCTTCTCGAACAGACACTGTGCTTCTACATCAATGTCCCTCCCCTCCAAGCAGAAGACAACTCCCAGCCTTGCTAGCAGGGGGTGGCCCATCTGGCTGTCCCAAAGATGAGGGTCTATTTAAAAGGAAATCAGAACTTTCTCAGCATTTCGCCCCTTTGTCTCTTTCTCCACTCTAATATTAAGCAAAGCTAGCAGCTCTCCTGAAGTGAAGCATGTAGTATACTAGGGGCGAGTAAACGGGAGAAGGCGTCCCTCACAGCCTTAGCCCTACCCGCCTGTCTGCCCCACTGGTCTCTTTCCAGGCACTCAAAGATCAAAGTGGCACAGAAACTCCCTGAAATCAGAAGCTGCCACGGGCCAACTTAATGGAGGGGCAGTCACAGAAACCTGCTGCCCTTCATAGCTGGAAATCAAGTCACTGGGACACACTGAGCAACATCTCTAATTCTAGTCATGGCTCGCTGAACAGAGCACATTCCAATTTCCAAAAGGCCTGCTGGGAACTCCATTACCATAAGCTTCATCCAGCAGGGTCAGTCCTAAGCCCCATGGGGTTGGGCGGGACAGATTGAGTTGATCCTTATCTCTTAACATGACTGTTACATGGCATGGCCACTAGCTGTGTGGTTGCTGAGGGCAGGTCATAATCTCCCGGAGCCTAGTTTCCACGTCTGTAAAATGAGGAGGATAGAATCCACACCACCCTTTTATAAAGTGTAAGGCATCATTACTGTGTTATTTAAGTGTAAGCTTTTAGGCAGGACCATGCCCATGTAGTCTTTATCTCCCTGCCAGGACTGGCCACCATGCCTAGTGAACAGTGAAAGATGACTATGTCTCTGAAGTAACTGCAGCCTCAGTTTCTCCAAGTTGTGAAATGAGGGGGTTGTACAAGATCCAAGAGTTCTCAACCCGCCTCCCTTGACCTTGGCTTCTCTTACGTGTGACATTGCCAAGGGCAGATCTAAATGGAGGAGCCATCATCACAGCATGAGGAATTCTCCACAGGTTACACGCAGCTCTCAAAAGGCCAGTTGTCACAGCCCCCCATTCTCCCAGCTCTCCGTAGTCCACCAGTGGGTCCCCGCCTCTGCCTAAGAACTGCTGTGCTGCTGTTTACAATAGCCAGGACATGGAAGCAACCTAGATGTCCATCAGCAGACGAATGGATAAGAAAGCTGTGGTATATATACACAGTGAAATATTACTCAGCTATTAAAAAGAATGCATTTGAATCAGTTCTAATGAGGTGGATGAAACTGGAGCCTACTACACAGAGCGAAGTAAGTCAGAAAGAAAAATACCAATACAGTATATTAACCCATATATATGGAATTTGGAAAGATGGTAATGATGACTCTATATGCGAGACAGCAAAAGAGACACAGACGTAAAGAACAGACTTTTGGACTCTTTGAGAGAAGGCAAGGGTGGGATGATTTGAGAGAATAGCATTGAAACATGTATATTATCATATGTGAAACAGATCACCAGTCCAGGTTTGATGCATGAGACAGGGTGCTCAGGGCTGGTGCACTGAGATGACCCTGAGGGATGTGATGGGGAGGGAGGTGGGAGTGGGGTTCAGGATGGGGGACACGTGTACACCCATGGCTGATTCATGACAATGTATGGCAAAAGCCACTACAATATTATAAAGTAATTAGCCTCCAATTAAAATAAATTAAGAAAAAAGAACTGCTGTGCTGGATGGCTTCTAATGACACTTCAAACCAGCACATTATCAACCAGGCCTTTTAATGTAACCAGTTTGGGCTGAGGCAAAAGAGGAAGGAACAGAAGCAAGTCTTGTGAAGACCTCAGGAAACATGGGGAAGCCATATTACAGCATTCAATGCTGCAGGAAAAGCAGCAGCCCCTTCCCCATGTACTCAGGGCAGGGTAAGCTCTGGAGTTTATGTGACACTGGTGGAGCACCCTCATGGTAGCACCAAAGGGAACTGGGAGTGAAGGTAGCAGGTATGTGAGTGGCAATGGTTCTTCTTATCCCCTCTGCAAATCAAGGAGAGACCCAAGCCCAGGATGAAAAGAAAGATCATGAGGCTCACACGGGAGTTGTCTGGTCTAGTTTGGTCTCTGCCTGACTCTCTGATGTCAACTTGAAAGAGGGTAGTAATAGGAGGAATTGGAGCTTCTGGAGAAGAGAGATGTTTGCCAGGCAATTCCTTCAAGAAGAGTTAGCATCAGATCTGGAGAAGATCATAGGCCAAAGCCAATAGACTCAACTCAAAACCTGTAGACACACACACAGAAGGAGAATGATCTGGTTTCCAAACACTGGAGGTGAGCCCACAACCAGCAGGATGCCTTGCCGAGTGGCACTCCCATGCTCCTGGAGGTAGTTATGTTGAAGCTGTCAAGAGTGCTGTGGTGATACAAAAGTGAAGTGAAGTTGCTGAGTCATGTCCAACTCTTTGCGACCCCATGGATTGTAGCCTACCAGGCTTCTCTGTCCATGGAATTTTCCAGGCAAGAGTACTGGAGTAGGTTGCCATTTCCTTCTCCAGGGGATCTTCCCGACCGAGGGATCAAACCTGGGTCTCCCACATTGTAGGCAGATGCTTTTACCGTCTGAGCCCCAGGGAAGTGGTGATATAAAAGCTCCTCTTTATCCTAACACAAGTGGCTGAGGTCAACTGCTTGACAACTCACTCCTGACCAATCCATCCTGGCTCTAGCAGAAAAATGGGCAAGTCATCCCCACTCTCACACAGTTGACAAAAACTGGCTCAATTACTCTCTTAAGTGTGGGGATAGATATAATATACATCTCTACTTAAACAGGGCCAGAGATGAGGGTTAGCCTTCTTGGCATTATAGCAAACCCAGAATATACTACCCACACCAACATGGTTGTTCAGTTTTCACTAATAACGAGATTGCAGACATTTACTAGCAGCTCAGGATGAATACATTATAGGAGACAATCAAGGGCAGAGGTCAGAGAAAGAGAGTGAAAGACAGAAGTGTTTTAACTGAGCCCAGAGATGTGCTTTTCGCTCATCTAGAAATCCACTACAGGAATGGGCCTGAAGAGCACTTAACAGAACAAACTGGTATCAGCCTTGGTGACAGTCTGTGCATCTGACGTGGCCAGAGAGCCTGGTGTTCTCCTCGGGCTCCCCACTGTTCCAGCTCAGGTCCAGGAAAAATGATGCCACCTCAGGTCATGTCAAAGCTTCACTCTGCCTCAATAACCTTTGTGGCTTTAATCAAGAAAGCCAAGTTGTGCCTGCCTCTACTTGAACTTCTTACGTTGGGTTGAGGAAACCATTGTACTTCTTTTTAACTTTAGGGGCTGGAGGCATCCCAGGAAAGGCAGCCAATGCCCTTTTTCTTCTCGAACTTAGGATTCTAGGAGAGAAAACCCAACCTCCCACAAGACCCAACTCCCTCAAGCCAACCAGAGAACTGCCTGGTAACCAAGGACATCACTGTGGCCATGCCCACATGTTCAGATTTACATATATATATACACACACACACACATAAAACTGGAGGGCTTGGGCATACATGTCCTCAGCTCATCTGCAGGTCAGTGGGAACTCATTCAATCTCAACCCCAAGCCAAGACCTTGGGACTGCAGTTGAGTGACCCCCTCTGGCAGCTGGGGATCATAGCACCAGGTTTCTCTGGGTGCAGACACCTTTGGCAGGTGGAGAGAAGGCAGGGGTGGGAGTACCCATGATGCCTGAGGGTCCCCAGAAGCTGGAGTCACTGTGGCTTGGGGATGGGTGACAGCAGCTGCCTGGGGCAGCAGCCCCCCGCCAGCCTTACCTGCTCTCCCTTTCCGCCGCTGCTCTTCCTCCTGCTCCGTCAGGTACTCCCCAGTCTGGTATTTTCGGCTCTTCTGCCGTCTCCGTTTCTTCCTCTTCACCAGGCCCTCCTCCTCGTCTTCCTCCTCCTCCTCATTGGTGTCCCACATTTGCCGGGCAGCCTCTGTTCTCCAGGGCATCTCCCGGGCACGCCATAGGTGCCTGCGGCCCTGGCTCAGCAGGGTCTTATCTTGGGCATGGTGGCTGCGATACTGGGTGTCCCGCTGGGTCTTTCTCACCTTTCGACGCTTGGCCGGGGTGGGAGTCACTTCCTCTTCCTCCTCTGTGGGGAAGACTTCCTGGCATCCCATGTCACTGTCTGCCATACCAGCAAAGGAGCTACAGATGCTTCCTGCGGGTGGGATGTACAGAGGACGGTCATGCATCTCTTCAAAGGACTAAGAGTATGGTGTCGAAGCAAGTGCCCTGGATTAGGAGCTAGCAGGTCTGGGTTCGAGTTCAGGCTCTGCCAGTTATTGGCTGTATGCTCTGGGAAAGTTCCTTCACTTCTGTCTCCTTGTCTATAAATTGAGAATACTGTTCTGAGCCTTACTGACCTCACAGGACTGTTCTGAGGCTCAATTGAGATAATTCACTCCAAAGCACTTTACACAGTCCAATAATTACACAACTGTTGAGTATCCAAACCACACACCCTTCCCCATCTGTGCTGCCCTGCCACTTTCATTCATTCCACAAACTCTTAGTGCTTACGAGGTGCCAAGAGTTGTGTGAGGGGCAGGAGAGGGCCACAGGGTTTAGTAGAGGGTGAGGGAGGGCAGACTGACATGGCACCCCACCCCGGCTCACTATGTGACCCCCAAGCTTGCTGACAGATCCACCCTGCGCAAGTCGAGTTGTCTCCGAAGGTTCTCAGGAAAAGTGAAGCAAGGAGCCCCTTTCCTGTGACAGCCTGGCTTAGGCCCGCCCAAATGCTCCAGAGCCAGGCCCTCTTCCCTTACATTGACCCCACCTTCTATTGAGCGGCCACGAGTCCAGGGGTGGAGCTTTCTCCCCAGCTCAGCTCCACTCCCCACCCCGCTGCAGCTGCGCCTCACCGCTGGGCAGGCACTTCCTCTCCTCTCACCACCGCCCCAGGACGATGGGACCTTTCCTGCCCTCTTCTGCCACTGGCCAAGAGGCCATTTTCCTCCCCACTCCTACCCTCAACTCTGCTGACAACAAGCACAGTCCTAAGCTGGCCCAGCTCAGCAGTCCAGGAGATCTGACATCGTCCTTGGAAGTGGCTCTGAGACACCACCAGTTTTCTCTTAAGACCCAGCTATTAACTCGGCAATCCCCAAACCCAAGTGAGGTCAGCAGAAGAGAAATAGTTCGAGGGAATTCCCGGGTGGTCCAGTGGTTAGGACTCCAAGCTCTCACTGCTGAGGGCCTTGGTTCAACCCCTGGTTGGGGAACCACACGGAGCAGCCAAAAAAAAGAGAAGAAATGGTTCGAGGCAAACAGAGTGGCACTGGACCAAAGCTTCAAGTCCCTCAGTCAGACCACTTAAAGACAGCAAATGTCCAGCAAACTTTCCATTATACAGACCAGCCAGGGAACGCAGTGTTCTAGTTAATCTAATATTCTGGTTAATACGAATCACCATAGAGATCACCCAGGGATCACCAATTTCTAAAGAATCAAATACACTATGCTGTGTTTAACACTAAAATGGCAATGGCTGTAAAGTAATGGCTCTTTGATGATTCAGAGGACACTTCAGGATTTGTCAAGGCCTCCAGGCTGTCATTACGAACCCCAATTACCACAGTGCTCTCCATGTGCTGAGGTGCTCGTTAACAGAATGTCAGATAACTGAGTTTACACTGTGCCCTGCTTCTCCATTCCATTCACTTTGCCTGGATATCTGGATGAGCCCAGGCAACCATTTCTAGCACTAAGTACCAACTTGGAGGCTAGCAGACAAGAAGAGTGCCTGGCAAGAGCCATCCTTTCTTAGACACTGGGGGTTGACTAGTACAAATTCAGGGGACCAAGTGTGATTCTGCTGGCCCTGATGACTCAATAACTGTTTCCGATTTTGATGATGCTTGTCAAATGGGGCAAGAGGAGAGAGGCCCAAAGATTAAAATGTCTGTGCCAGTAACTGGCCCCAATAATCAAGAGATGCCAAAGCCTGGAGCAGAACCATTTTTCCTGAGTGGCACAGGCTTTTCGTCTTTCCACCAATGGCTGCCAATAAGAGGTGTCAAATCCCTGTTCTGAAAAGCTAAGCAAATCGTCCTAAAATCGTGGGCAATGACCCAGCTCCTACCCTAGGCTCTCTTGTCTCTGCAGGGAGCTGGGCATCTTGGCACAATGAATGAAATTCCCACCTCTCCACTTAGGCCAATGGCAAAATGGCTCCACCAGATTTCTACCTCTCTGCGGAGAAGTACCAAGATGGGCCTCAGCCTCAGACTCACTCACCAGACTGACTGCGCGTCCGGGTGCTGAGGACCACGGGGATGAAGTCACGGAAACTGCTCTTTGCTTTCTTCTCTAAGGAACCTGGAGTGGTGTGCGGTTTCAGGGCAGAAGGCAGAAATATCACAATCAGAGGCTCAGCACAGGAAAGCCCCCCACCCTTGCCCTGAAAGGCTCAGATGGGAAGCTCAAGGGCGGGTTTGTGTTTTGCCTGCATTACATTTATTAGCTCCCCAATGCTGCTATCAGGGCTTCCCTGGTGGCTCAGTGGTAAAGAATCCATCTGCCAATAGAGGAGATGTGGGTTCGATCCCTGGGTCAGGAAGATCCCCTGGAGAAGGACTCGGCAACCCACTCAGTATTCTTGCCTGAAGAATCCCATGGACAGAGAAGCCTGGTGGGCTATAGTCCATGGGGTCGCAAAGAGTTGGACGCGACTGAGCACACACACATGCTGCCACCATTTAAGTATCTCTTTTAGAAAACAAGCTTTTCCTGGTGGTTTTTGAAAACTGAGGGTTGGGTCATGTTGGCTGACACCAAAAAAGGCAGTGTATGGCATCAATGGGCTGGCACACCACAGAGTGGAAGGCCTGGCTGCCTGGACAGCTGTGAGTCTGCTGCACCACCACAAAATTCTAACTGAGCTGGAATAGGTCCCAGAGAACGGATCTTGGGGGACTGAGCAAGGCAGGAAGATGGGAGCAGGATGCGGCGGATGGCAGAAAGCTGCTATGTAAGAAGAGACTATAAAGGGGCAGGCCATCTCAGACAGGAAGGCTGTGAACACAGGCTACTATGGGCGGGACTACACGGGCTTCTCTCTGCAGAGGGTGCCAAGGCACTATCATTGGCATAGCGCATGCATTACGTACACACCTCCCTGCCCCAAACATCCTGTATGTCCCTAAATAATAAGGGTTTAGGATTTCTCTAGCCATGCTATCTAGTTAATTTTTTAACCTTTATAATGGGAGTTTCCAAATATACCAAAGGTAGAGAAACAGTGTAAATAATCCCCCTTCGGCCTCAATCCTCATTAAAGCCGTTTCTTCTCTGAGCCTAGACCCACCACAGGCTAATAGGCTGGCTACTCTGGGGTTGGACTGACTCTTGTGTGTCTGAAAAGCACCACTTCAGAGTGTGCCTTACTCCAGCAACCAGGGTGAGCAGCCCTGCTCCTGTCTCTCTTCTCCTTCCACTTTCAGAGGTGTTAATGATCTCTCTCTCCTCGAGTGAGCAAGCCCCACTTTCCTGGTCAGTGTCAGAGGCCCTCCTCCCCGCCCCAATCTGCCATTGGGATCACCCTGCAGCCCAGACAGAGGGCCAGGACATGCGCAGGGCCTACCTTCCTCATGGCCATCGGCTCGTTTTCCTGGAGATTGGGACTCCGGCTTTGTTGGCTTCCGGTGCTTGTGCTTTACCCTGACTCCATTGTGCTCTTTTCCTGAATCTGGAGCCCCCCTGGGGCTTTTCTTGGTGGGTTCCTGGGGGTCACTAGGTGGCTTCCGGCACTGCGGAGAGGTAGATAGTGTCAGGTCCAAGGTCAGCTTCCCATTTTAAGAATGTTCTCTTAATGTTGAGCCCTGTGCCCTGATTCTGAAACATGGACATGAGCTGCCCAGGCATGGGCTGGGGGAAGGAGCAGTCCTGTGCCTTCCACAGTGGGCTACAGAGGCTTTTTGGACCCAATCCAGCGCCCTAGCTAATCCCCATAGACATCCATATCCCACCATTTTAAACAGGTCCACAGAGTCCGCATTCACAAGCCAAATAAACACCCAAAGTTATTTGAAAAGGTGCAAAGTCAGGCCCCATACTCTATCTGAACAGCAACAGAGAGACCGACAGAAAACAAAAATGCCTCTTCTGCAAGTTGGGTGACTACATTGTTCAAATAACTTCACTGTGAATAGTATCGACAACAACAACTGAAAATAATTCTCACATGGGCCAATTCAAGAAAAAGTCTCTATTTTCATGTATAAATTAATACTAGAAAAAGATTCCACTAAGGCAAGAAAAGTCTGCCACGGGAGCCATTCTAATCTCCCCATACTTAGGAAAGACACTGAAAAGGCTCAGGCATTTTCAACAATGCCCCCTTACACTTTGTGGCCCTTTCACCTTTTCCAAACACTCTCTCTACCATTCGATCTGTTATTCTTAACAACCCTGCAAGGAAAAGCTAATAATCACCCTTAGTGAAGAGATGAGGAAACTGAGCCTCCAGGGTAAAAGGTTAAATCATTTGTCCAGGGTAATACAGTCCAAGGTGTCCACTTGCCTCAGGGGCCACCAGGAACCAGGCCAGCCTGCAAGTTAGCTGGTGTGTGCCTGTGGTGAGAAAATGGCCAAGCTGGGACCAAGACCCAGGGGTCCTAGCACCCAGGACAGGCCTCTTCACCTCCGTTCTCATTCCTCTCCTCTTCTTCCTTCTGTGCTTGTGACTCCACTGACTATGCTTGGCTCCACTCATACCTACTGCCTGGTGCCTGGGACAGTCACAGTGGTCGTGCTTATGCACTGTCAGGATACTCTGAGCCTAGCAGTCACATATTCTCACAAGCTCTGAGATCTCTCCACGCCATCCAGCAAGAAATAGGGCAAGAGAGGGACTTTCAGTATTGCAGTGTCCAGGGAGTGTGGAATAAGCAAACCATTTAACAATGATGCAAGGAAGGAAGGCAGAGTGGTTTTCCCCTTAAGCAGACCTGCACACCACCTTCTAGAAGGTTATCATGATCCAGCTCCAGCTAAGGGGATGGCAGATATCTTACTGATGGAGCATCTTCCAGCAGGGGTTGGCAGGGGGACTCCACAAAGGCACCAATCCCCGTCAAAGTCCAGGGAATCCTGCTATCCCATCAACTCCTCCTGCTGCTTACCCAGTGGAGGGCTGAGCTGGAAATTCAAGTTCAGTTTCTCCCTTCACTTGCTGCAAGTTCCTACAAACCAAAGTGTTAGGAGAAAGAAAGACATGGGGAGGAAAGAAGACGGGCACCAGCTGCTTCAAGTGTGCCCTTCAGGTATAGTCAGAAAACAACTCCTTCAGGTCATGGGGAATAAAGTTCAATGCACATCAATTTGAACATGTCCTATTTATTTCTGTATATCATTTTTAGCTGGCTCTTTCAAGTACAGATCATTAACCTTTACTTCCTAAGATAAGACAAAAACAAGCAGAACAGACCATCTAGACGGGATTCCTGTCTGCATGTTCCGCAAGGGCACACTTCGACTTCGGCAAGAAGTTGGGATGGTGAGGAGACCGTGTAAAATGAATGTTCTGGTCAACAGAGTGTTGAAGGGTTTTCTAAAGAATTTTCCAAATGATGAGGAGACCACCAGCACCAGACTGAAGGAGAATTTTCTCATGATTCAGAGGTCCTTCAGCAGTCTCAAGGCCTTGAGGTAGGTGGTGTAGGAAACAGGAGACTATGTTGTTTCTTTTTAAAAAATAACTTTTTCTTTTAGGTCACATTGGTTTATAACATTGTATAAGTTTCACACACTTAACATCATATTCCTACTTCCCTATATACTCCAGAGACTATTCTGATTCTTGGCCATACCCTGAAAGGGGCTGTTTTGAACTGACCCCTGATTTTAGTTTTGCTAATCAATGGTTTCTTCCTCAGGAAGATGGAACATAAGAAAAGAAAGAGCCAAGATATTTGCTTTCCAGACAAATGGACATTTACTAAATCATTACAGGCAGTTGCCAAGGGCTGCTTCGAGGCTCCTGACCCTGTAACTTTATTCTCTGCTCTCTGCATCTGTCAGTGGGCCCTGTGAACTCTTCATTTTATATAGGAAGGGGCGGTGCCTGTCTGCCAGTGAGTCACCTGTGAGACATAAGCTCAGGAGGGCGGGGACCACGTCTATCCTATTTGTAATACTAACAATATCAATAGCAGCCACCAACACTTCCTGAGCACTTAACTATCTGCCAGGCACTGTTCTAAACATCTACATATATCACTTCATTTAATAATTTTTTAACAACAGCTTTGTTGACATAATTTATTGAGATATATCATATATTTGTAATGTTTGTAATTCAACTGTTTTTAGTACAGTCACAAACATGTATAAGGATCATCACTGTCTAGTTCCAAAAGTTCTTTCCTCACCCCAAATGGAAACCCTGGACTCATTAAGCCATCTCCAGTTCCTTGTTCTCTCCAGCCTTAGGCAACTACTCATCTATGTCCTGTATCAATTTGCCCATTCTGGCCAGTATACATCACCATTGGGTGAGAAAAACCCACCCAAACTCTATCCCCAGGGTTCTTAACCTGGAGTCCATGGGTGGGCTTTGGGGCATGGGTTGGGTCTGTGAGCCCCTTGAAACTATCGGCAAAATTATGAGGTCATGTTTCTGAGGGCAGGGTCTGCAGCTCTCATTAGCTTCTCAAAGTGCTCTATGGTCCAACAACAACAACAACAAAAATACTAAGAACTTCTGCACAGACAAATTCACGGTGCTCTAGCTAGAAATCTATTCAACATCCAATTTGAAGACTTGTTGACATAACCTCAAATTGCTCCATATCTTGAATAAGCCCTATCCTCAACTGCTTCTAGAATCTCCCTGATCACTAGTGGCTTGCAGATACTTTTTGGAGGAACACTGGATTCAGGTCAAGTCCTCTTAGCCCCACTTTCTGCCTAGAACCCTGCCATCCTCCTTAACCTATTAAGAACCCAGATCCAGATGCTCTGGACATCAAATCTCCAATGGACTGAAACCCAAAGCTGCCACCCCAAGCATTAGGGGGATAGGAAACTGGTGGATGAGCCCAGAAGCTGAATTGGCTCTGGCCCCACAAAACTCCAAGCTAATCCTAAGCAGGTTTACCCAGTGGTGCAGGGAGCAACCCTGTCAAGGGCCCCTTCCCTCCCTGGGTCCCAAATTCTCAAGGCTAGCAGTTATCTTAGAAAAGGAAGAGGAAGAATGGCTATGCAGCAAAGGGCCTGTTATTAATTTCCCTCCCTGTATCGTATCATACTCTTCCACTTTTCATCCTCATCTGGGACAATGGCTTCCTCAGCTGCAGGGATCATTTCCCACAGCCTACAAAATGCAAACTCCGCCCCCACCACACTAAAACATTCTATATGGAGAATGTGCCTTGGTTAAGGGTCATGATTCACTTTGCACAAGCTCTGCAATCACTTTCCTTCACAGACCTACTCAAGAACACTGCATGAGGTTGATGTCTGCAGGACAAAGCAGACCACTGGTGTCTTGGCCCTGCCCTCAAACTCAGCCCAGAACTCACCTTGGGTCCATGGGAACTTCGGACCAGGACCTTGGCTTGTGGCTGCTGTTCCTCACCATCCTTCTCTTTGCCACATTTCATTTTCTTGGGAAGTGGAGATTCGGACGCACCATCACTCACCACAGAGTCTGGTTGCCACTTGTTCTTACAAGCAAAGACACCTATACTCTCCTGTTTCACTCGAGCCTGCCCGGCCTTACTCCGCACTTCCGCTTGGCCCCTCGGGGTAGCTGCTGGGAGGCCATCGGTCCGGAAGCAGGTGGCTAAGTTGAAGACCACGTCACCATCCACCTTCTCCATCTTCACCCGGCCCAGGTCCACCTGGCTTCCGAGCTGTGGAAGCTCTGTGCTAGAGGCCCTGGCACTGCTGGGAACCACGTCCAGGATGAGCTCCTTGGGGCGGCTGTCATGAGGTAGCAAAGGCAGCTCGGGCATCTTGTGCAGGTTCTGGGGGGTGGCCAGGACCAGCTCGTGGGACATGTAGGTGGCCAGCACTTGGTTCTTAGGCTTTGTCTCTCCGGCCAGCTTCAGGCCACAAGCCCCCTGGGGGCCTTCCAGCTTAGGAGTGCTGTCGGGGCAGAGGTGGCTCTCCGGTTCCCCAGGCCCCTGAGTCACTCGCAGGTCCCCACTACTAGGCTGCACAGACAGCGCCAGGGTCCCTGTCTGAGGGCTGAGAGTCAGGAGGACAGGGTTCACTTGTTCCTCGTAAGGCTTGGCAGCAATGCGGCAGGTTTTGTTCTTTGTGCCCGTATCCTGCTCAGGAGCAAAGGGGCCCCCGGGCCGTGGCGGCTGCCCCTCAGGAAGCCCATGCATGGCCTCACTGGGGCCGAGGGATGGCACACCAGAAAACTCAGAAACGACGCTGGTGGGCCTGATGGGCACCCCCTGGCTGGGGGTCAGCTGCCCAGCACTGGAGATGCCGATGGAAAGCAGAGACGCCTGGTGGTACGGTGACCAGCCAACAGGCAGGACCTGGGTGCTGGTGGGTTTCCCGTTGACTGAACACCGTGGGTAAATGTTTGCTGGCCCTGTGGGCTTCCAGAGTGAGAGCTCCTTGCTTTGGCACCCTGGCAGCCCAGGGGCGATGCGGGCAGGGGTGTAACGTTTGACTGTGCTTGGCGGTCCCTCAGTCCCAGCCTGGCTGCTCTTCTTGCCACAGGGGGCACCAGTGCTCTTGGGCTCGCCCTGATCAATGATGGAGATGGGTTCCTGCTTGGGGAGATGGCGGGGGTCTCGGGTGAGGCCCAGGTTGGGGTCTTTGTTCAGCAGGAGGGAGGCAGGCACTGGATTGGCCACGCCCACATAGGTGCCCGGAATGGTGCTGATGAGTGCAGTGGAGTTCTTCACCCAGGTACTTGGGTCCCCGTTCCTCACGATCTCAGGGAAGATGACAAAGGGTGAGGAAGTGGAGCCCAGGCATGAGGTGACACTGCTGCCAGCAGCTTGGGTCGTGCGCTGGGACCTAGACAGGACGGTGGAGAGCAGGGCCTTGCTGCTGGTGTGCACGGGGGTCAACACAGGCATGGGCGGCGTCTTGCGCTGGTTCGGCAATGGGAGCTTCTGTCGGTTGGACTTGGAGGAGAGGTCGAGGGGCATCTCGCTGCACTCAGGTGGAGAGGCCATCTCTCGCTCCAGCTGTGGAGGTGACTTGAGGGGAGAGAAGGTGACGGAAGTCCCTTCTGTTTGCTGCTCCACGCTGCCTGGCATCTTGGTGGGATGCGGTGGGGCTGAGCTCCCGCTGGGGGCTGGCAGCAGAGGCTGTGGCGGTGGAAGCACCTTGGCAGAAGCAGTAGACAGGGATGTGTCTGCCAAAGGCCCGGGGACCCCATCGGGCGCAGGCTGGGTGCTGGTGCTGCCCGATGGGGAGGCGCAGGGGAGCCTGTTCACCTCCAGAGACACCAGCTTGGACTCTGATGTTAGGGGCCGGGCCACAGAGAACGCATACGGGTAAGACCGCAGCTCTGGGGAGGCCAGCACCCCGGGAAGACACCTGTCCTGCAAGTAGGATGGCAGGACAGGGAGCGTAAGCGTGGAGGAGACTCCCAGGGTGGTTGGCAGTGTAGCCACACTGAGTGGCTGCCCACAGCTTGGAGGCGGGATGTATACCAGCGGCTGGCTTGGGGTCAGCACTGTCCCCGGCTGAAAGGACAGGGGGACTTTTTGCATAGCTGGTGCCTGAGCTGCAGGGAAACACACTCGACTCAAACTGAAGGACGCTGGGATGGGGGCTGAGGTGGGAATGGCAGCAGGTGTGGCAGGCGGCATGGGCGTGGGGGCTGGAGTGAAGATCGGGGCGGGGGTGGGTGCGGGCACTGGCGTGGGAGCAAAGGCAGGGATGAGGGTGGGGGTAGAAGGCGGGCCAGAGGACGGGGTCGGGGTAGGCATCGGCACCGCTGGAGGGGCAGGAGCTGCCGGAGGGGTGGATGCTGGCATGGGGGCCAGAACTGGAGTGGGGACAGGCGCAAGGACCAGGGTTGGAGCCGAAGGGGGCACAGGAGCTTGAATCAGAGCCAAGGGAGGAGCCGAAACTGGGACTGAGAGGGGGGTTGGGGCTGGAGCCGACATGGGGACGGGGCCCGACGGGGGGGCAGAAGCGGGCACAGGCACCAGGACTGAGGCTGAGACCGAAAGGGGGTTCGAGTCAGAAATAAGCGTGGGCACTGAGGGTGGCGCTGGGGCCAGAGCCGGAACTGGCGCTAAGGGAGGGGAAGGAGCTGGGACCGAAGCGGCAACCTGGACGGGAACAAGCCCGGAGTGGGGGACCGGGGCGGGGACCGAGAGGGGCACCTGGAATGGGTCTGGAACAGACGGGGGTACGGAGGCCGAGCTGGGCGCTGGCGGGCAGATGGGGGCTGGCAACGGACTGAAGTTAGTGGTCACCAGAGGCAGGGTGCCCTCCACGGGGACGCCAGTTCCCAGAGTTGCCAGAATGAAAGTATTCTTCTCCCCAACGCCATGCCTCGAGTCCAGAGCCTTGGCCCCAGCTGGCGAGCAGTCCACCTGTTTGCTCATTTGGCTGCTAAGGGGAGTCCAGGAGCAGTCAGCAGTGTCATTGCCAGCCTCGGGGCCATCAGGAGCAGAAAGCTTGAGCCCGTCTCCTGGGCTGCTCAGGGACACCAAGGGGCCCCCTGCCTCAGCCACACTCCCAGTATAGTCCATTTGGGGCTGGGCGTCATCAGGCCTGTCTTCTGACTTGGGCCCAAGTTTTTCTGTTGCACTGCCATCTGGGTCTGCCCCCCGGGCATTACTGCCACTTCCAACTGTCGTGAGCTCCACCTGCAATGACAAAGTAGAAAGCCTGTCTTAACTAGCTCTCTGTAGGTCGTGGAAGGCTCCTGAGGCCTGGAAGGGGCGACTGCTGGTCCTCTTTGCAACTTGGCAGAAGCAAAGCACAGGGGGCTGATTTCTCTCTCACATGCAGCAACTCCTGGGAAGCACCCTGGTCCTACCTGGCCCTGTTCGGGGAGGGCAGGCTGGCCACCATGCCTGGGCAGTTCAGCTCCACCCTTCAGCAGGTGGCATGTGGCTCCGCATGGCCCCTTACCTTGGAAAAACTGCTGACACAAAACTCCTGAGATCCAAAGCGCTGGCAGTCACCTGTCGTGGACTCCTCATCAGAAAGAGGTGCTCTTCTAGCATGGGAGACACAACCAGAAGAAGGACATGAGGCCAACCCTTCGGGCCACCACCACCTGCCCCAGAACAACCCCTGCCTGCCTGGGTTCACAGAAATCCTTCTTGTCTCGCTTCCCTTGTTGGCTTGGGGGAGATCACGATAAACTTGTGGGGGGTGGTCCAGGCTGCAAACCAGAGCCTCCATGCCCAACTTTTGAAGTTCCTACAAAGGAAAAGTCCTGATCTGACCAGACTCCCCTCTCTGGGCTGTGTGTCCGGTTTTCCAGGGCTCTCACCAGCAGTGTGGAGGACCCCAGCACCTCCGCCTTGTTCCTAGAGCTTATCCATCAAGGTGACCGTGCAGAAAGTACTGAGCAGCGCCAAGAGGGGAGAGATGTAACTCACAGGAAATCTCAAAAGGCACGCAAAGCACTTTTCTCATAAATGCAGTCTTATTTTAAGTCTGTAAGGAAAGCTGGCTGCAGGTATCGTAAGGGTAACCCTTTCCTAAAACAGATAACCACCTCCATTGTGTTTCATGTTCTAAATCCAACTCTCACCTGTCCACCTGATAGGCTTGCCTACAGCAGATGCACGTTTATTAGCACACATAATGACACTGATTCGAGGCAGGTCACTGGGTGTCAAGGGGCATCTCAAGGGCATGACTTCTTTCCCTCTAGGATACCGGTGAACTCAGGCCAGCACACTCCTTCCTACCTTTCTGCTCTTGCTTGTGTCCCATTCCCCAACAGCTTCCCCCTCTCCCCTTGGCCTCCTAGCATCACTGCATTTTCTCTCATCCCAAAGGGAAGGAAGCCTTCAAGACAACAGACCCCCAAATTCAAGCTGGTATACTGCAGAGGGAAATGCTCAAGGCCAGAGCACTGGTTCCCAAAGGAGGAAAACTCCACTGTACTCCCACCTTCTAAAAAGTCTTCTCTAAAATTTGGGTAAGAATCTTAGAAAATGGGCTTTGTTGTTGTTCGGTTGCTCAGACATGTCTGACTCTGCAAACCCATGGACTGCAGCATGCCAGGCTTCCCTGTCCTTCACCATCTCCTGGAGTTTGTTCAAACGCATGCCCATTGAGTGAGTGATGCCATCCAACCATTTCATAGAAAATGGTATATCCTGACCCCCTCCCTGAAAAAAGGTCAGCCTGGGAGGGTGATGTTGGAGAGAGGATAAAGCCCATGGGAAACTTGGTGTCTGAAGTACAGAATGTGCCTCTGTTGCCCTAGGGAAGACACTGGTGGGGCAGGGGTAGGTGGAGTGGGTGAGTGGAAGGCTGAGGTGCAACAACAGAGCTCTAGCACAAGGACTACGATACGGTTCCTAGGGTGCAAACACAGGAATGCTCTGTGCATCTCCGGGGAGCCAGACTGCCTTGGGGTTTGCCATCCTCCTATTTCAGAGCCTCTTCCTGAGCTCTGCCACAGCCAGGGAAGAAGCCAGCGCCTGCCTCACCAGCCACCCTAACCAAAGGGCAGTCAGGGTGTCCCCAACCCAAACCCCACAAGAACTAACTCCTTCCCTTGCACTGGAACAGGGAACCACTGACACACCTCCAAACTGTATCTGGGGCAAGAGGAGCAAAAAAGGCAAGGGGGTCACCACAGGCCTCTCCCCATCTTTTCAGGGCTGCAGAAGGGACTAACTGAGGGGAAAGGCTTGTTCCCTTTAAAAGGCAGCTAGGCTGGCAGAAGTGGGAGGGTTTCACTGCTGGCAATGGACTGCTGGTGACAAATAGCAAGGATCAAAAGGAGAGACAGGGCTGGAGACACAGTAGGGGGTCTGGCGAGGAAGGGGGAGCCTGAGGGAAAGGGAAAACATGCTTGGACATCAACCCCTGAGAGCCCAGAAAAGCAAGCCCAATCCCCAGCTTCAGGCCAGGGGTGAAGCAGGGTTCCAGGGCTGGTTCTGCGGGGCCAATGGTGGTAAGGGAAAAGGAGCGGCAGGGACTCCCCGCTTGGACAACCCCTCATAAGGTATCACAGAGAGGACACAAAATTTCCATATACCCCCTGCTGATGATACAGAGGGGAGCTAAGCTGCATACTCAGTCCTGCTTGCTCAGCTTTCACCCTATATAAAGTCACCCTGAAAGTAGAAACCCTGCCTTCAAAGATAGCCACCAGAGAAGTGTGGAGCCACTGGCCCAGAGACTCTCAAGGTAGCCACAGCAAGAGCGATCCTGGCTACTCCAGCCATACCTACACCTGAGCCGGCTGCCAAGGCTCTGGAAAAATGTCCTGCAGCCACGTTTCAAGCCTTCTGAGGAGAGGAGTGTGTAAAGCCAAGCAAATGTTAAACTGCTCCATTGACAGAAGAATGTGGGACAGGGGAAGGGGTGCAGGGGAAGAGTCAGGTTAACCAAGCAAGATTAGGAGGGTGCACATGGCCGGGAGAAGAGAACAGGAGTCAAAGCAGGCTTCAATCAGGGCTGAAAACTGATCCCACCGTTTCTTCCCAACAGAGATGACCCTAGGCTATTATGCTCAAGGCTTTGTTGAACTTAAACCAGAACGAGTCATAACCTTTCAGGGCTGTCTGCCTAATTATTAAGGGTTAGCACCAGTGTCAAACCAGACCTTTTTCAGTTTCTGTTGGGCCTTAACTACATGGCACATATCTCGCTCCTTGGATCCCAGCTCCTGCAGACTTTCCCTGACTCAAATCCCATCACACCCCAAGACTGCCTTTATTCCAGCCAAAGTTCCCCATAAACACATGGTGTGACAAACACCAGCCCTCACCTGAAACTCCTACTCATCCCTCAAGCCTTGGCTCAAATGTCACTGCCTCTGGGAAGCCTTCCCTTCTTCCCCCAGGAAGTTTTTGGTTCTTGCCTCTAGACTCCCACTGTACACGCCACTCGACGGCACTTACCACCAATGTCCCATGATAAACGGTTTGCTCTGACTGAGTTTAACAAATGTTTGGTGAATGAAGTCATGAATGGGTACAAGAAAGGAAGCAAGCAAGAAACAGAGGGATTTAGCTGGAGGCTGGTCTAGAGTTAGTCACCTAAGGCCAGCAGAAAGCCCCTGTCCCCTGTTTCTACAGTCCCCAACTATATCTGATGGAGCTGGGTGGGCTTCTCAAACCTAACTTTAAGAATTAACCCCCAGATGCAGCTTTACATTCCAAATAGCTAAGTTCTACAGGTGGTAAAGGGCTGATGAGGAAGATGGTTTTAAATAAGGTGAGATCACCTTTTGGAAATTAGCTGTAGCATGGCCTAGGCTGGAGCAGGAAGGCAACAATAATGGGTAGACAAGGTCAAAAGTGACGACACTTAAAAGGTCATCTTAACCATGTGGCATATTTGGTAATTGAACATCCCAAGAAAGGTCCATAAGAAGTGAAAATCAAGTTTGGTTCCAACTCATGGTCCTTTTTCAGTGGGGATTTAGAATGGACAGTAAACCCAAGTAACTTGTCCATTGATTTTTTTGAAGGCTCTAGTTGAGATCTTTACATCAAAGTCTCATCTGCTTATAACTAGTTGCCAATGAATACTCATACAAATCAATACCACCACTCTGCCTTCCCCACATCATCTCTTAATTATTATCTAAGGACACACCTCATATGCAAAGGAAAATATCTTTCTTGCACAGATCCTAGAAGAATTTTGTCTTATTTTCCTTGAACTTGACTTTTATATTCTAAAATTAAATTCCTTTTAAGTCCATCTCTAACTCATCCCTCTGTGTAGAGAGCATTAAACCATCAAACACTAATGGCTTCAAAAAAAATAAAAAGGTCTATTCTTCTAACCTGAACCTCAGACAAGTACACACTTCTCCAGTTAAGAGGAGAAGAAGGAAGATAGCTATCCCTTTTCCTTTCAAAATTACCCACACCCGCTCCATGCACACACCCATGCACACACCTCCAAGATTTCCCCAAGGAAATGCCAGATCTTGAATCCAATGAAAAGTCATATTGTTCTGTGTTCTAGGTGATTGATTTGACATATTTGGATTTCAACAGTCAATATATTGAAACCAGCTAGCATGGGGGAGCCATACCTTCTCTAAAAACGGGAGAGGCATTGCAACCAACACACACAGCTCTTTGGCCAAGAGTTAGGAAAAGTCAAATGTAGAATCTGAAGGCCATTTTGAGTGCTCGTCGTATGGGGTATGATCAGAAATGGCACAGCTTGGTCAACTCAGTATTTTGGTGAACAGAAAACTGAAAATGCACACAGATCCAGCAGGCATCACCAGCTTTCAGTTTCCTACGAAAACTAAGTTAAGCAGTCTGATCGTCCTTTGATACTTTATAAGTATCTCACTGCAAATCATCACTAGCCTCGTGAGGCCAGAAAGTGCTGATCGCCAGGATACCCACTAACCATTCCCAGTATAAAGCTGAATGATAAAACCACCTTTCTTCCAGGCTTAGATCAAGGACCAAAAATATCTTACATGTATCCTTGAGCACAGAACATGGATGCAGCAAATAAAAACTGCAATTGCCTGAGCATCCCTGTATTCCACAATCTGACAGTTCTTAATGAGTAGACAAATACTAGTTGGCAAAAGGTCATCTGTTGGCTTCCTCACTTTCATCTGAACAGGGACGGCATGGCAGAGCAGGCCACTCTCGCCGCCCAGCCCCAGCCCACCTCAGGAAAATTAGAAACAACCAACAGTCTCCTTCCTAGGGTTCTTTCTCTGGCCCTCTCACAGCTACCCTGCCGGGGAGCAGGGACAACTCACTGGAAGCTGGCCACAGCCAACTTCCCAGCCTCCTCACCTCTCCTCGTTGATGCCACACATGCGAATCCGGTCAGAACTGGTCCAGTTGTGCACGCCGCTGTAGAGCGGTGCTGTAGAGATCATGACAGCCACTCACCACCAGCTAGGACCTGCTGTGGCCACTCCCCCTGGGGAAAAAGAACTCCCAAAAATCAAAACTTGTAACACAGACGGTGCTTTAACCACCTTTTACGCGGAAACACTGAAACAAATAAAGGTAATTAGAGTGCCAAAACATTAAAGCCATCTCTCTCACAAGCCTGACTGCTGTGGAAAATTAAGGTCCAAATGGGGACGAGGGAGCACCAGCTTTCCAGGAATCCATAGGTTTCAGGATGGAGATGAGGATGCTGTTAATCACCTAGAGTGATTTTTAAATTATCTGAAAGACAGATATGCATGAGTATTCAAGGAAATTCAATCTATTTCAGACAAGTGAGATGACAGTATATTTTTCTACACACCTTTAGACTAACCAACTACAATTAGAGGGTCATTCCCATATACGAACAGTGCATTGAAAGACTACTGGGGAATCTTTTTCTCGTCAACTCTCTAATCCATGAGTACTGAAGTATTTGAGTGACATTGCCAATTTAAGCTCTCCAGAGGAAGCACATGCTTGCTTTATAAGCCCTTCCAAACTATTCTAATTTCAAGTTAGGAGTCATATAGATATAATGCATATACCTAAGCTGGTTTAAAGCGCCCTTCAAATCAGATAACATACTCCTTGTGCTCTGACCACAAACAAGCAGACGGAAAACAATGCTCCATTAAGAATTGCACATGTCTGTCCTTGTCTCTCCTATCAGTCTGTCATCCCTATGACCTACCACCCCCTTCCCCAGCCAGTGTTGGGCTCTCACTACTGACGACCAATGCAAAGCCAATTCACCTTCCAGAGAAATCGAGGCATCAAGAGAAAGATGTTTATCCAATGAGCTTGTCTTGAGACCCTCAAATTCGAGTTAACTTATTACCTAAAACCCTTATTCATCAAAGCTCAACTGAACAAAACCCTATGGTGATCAGAATTTTATGCTGTTCTCCACTGTTTAAAGAAGTAAATCATAGTAAAATACAGCTACCTCGGGGATTTGTTTCATTTATCCTTTATATGGGCTTCCCTAGTGGGTCAAATGGTAAAGAACCTGCCTGCAATGCAGGAGATCCAGGTTTGAACCCTGGGTCGGAAAGATGGTCCAGAGAAAGGAATGGCTACCCACTCCAGTATTCTTGCCTGGAGAATTCCATGGACAGAGGAGCCTGGTAGGCTATAGTCCATGGGATCGCAGAGTCAGACATGACTGAGCAACTAACACAGAAATAACACATCCTTTATACAACTTTTGGAGATTGTCCATATTCAACACAATATCACTTATTTATTCAAAAAAATATTATTCAAGCACCTACTATGTGCCACCACTGTCCAAGGTACCAAGGATTCAACAATTAACAAAAAAGACAAGAAATCCCCATGTTCATGGAGTTTATATTCTAGTGGGATGAGATAGCCAATAAACATGTTAAATGACTATGTTACAGGAGGTTAGACGGTGATATAACTGGCTAAGGAGCAAGGCAATAGTGGGGGGGCAAGGAGCAGAATGGGCTACAATTTATAAGTGGGTGATCAGAGTAGGCCTTGCTGAGGAGACATTTAAACATCCTGAAGGAAGCAAAGATGCGAGCCATGTGAACATCTGGGGAAGTGCATTCCACAGAGGGAACCACCTCGCACAGGTCCTTAAGGCAGGGGGTGCCTGCTAAGATCAGAAAAGAGCCCAGAGGCTGCAGGGCTGATGCAGAGGGAGCAGACAAGGGAAAGAGTCAGTGAGAGGAGAGCAGGGCCGCATCCTCTCCTTGGACTTCCCCCTCCTCCTGTCCCTGTCACATAGGATAGCATAGGACACTGCTGCTTCGCCCCTTCCTTTATACTTGCCCCTTGCCTGGCTTTACAGACCCTGCACCTGTGGGCTTCTCTCCTGCCACCCCAGAAACCTGGCCCTCATCTTACTAAGTCTCTCCTCACTTCTGCCATGTTCTCCCATCCCCTCCTCTTCCCTCCCTCTCTGTTCCTATCACCTCCTCTCTCCCATCCCCCTCCTCTCTCAATCCCACTCTCCCATTTCTCTCCATTCCTCCTCATCATTCCCCTTCCCCCATTATTCTCCCAGCTGTCTCTCTCTCTTCCCCTCTCTTCTGCTTCTCTTCTCTCTCCTTCAGTGTTCTCCCCTTCCCCCGCATCTCCTGCCCCAGTCCTTTTCCTCCTTTATCTCACCTTCCTATTTCCCCTTTCTCCCTCCCCATTGCCTCTCCTCCCCTCTACTCTCAGTCCTCCAGCCTCAGCCTTCAGTCTCCCTCTCTGTCCTCCTGTCTTCCCTGCCTCTCCAGCTCAAGTCTGGCTCTCCCCAACCCCACCTCGCCCTGCCTCCTTGTGTGTGTGTGTGTGTGTACATGTGCGCGCGCGCGTCTGTGTGTGCACACGTGTGCACACACGCGCCCCATCCCTCCTTCTCTCTTAGCTCAAGACCTCCCAGTTTCCACTCACCCCATGGGCACTGATGACTCCCAAATCTATATCTCTAGCCCTGACCTCTCTCCTTAGACCCAGACCAGAATTTCCAGCTGCCAGCCACTTGCTGTTAATTAGATGTCCACCAAGCCCCTCAAACTCAGTGTGTCTCAAACCGAACTCATTATCTGTTACCAAGAAGCTGCTCCCCACCCCCCATGCCCAGCATGTTTCCTATCTTAGTTAAAGAGCACCACTATCCCCCAGCCTGGAAATCTCAGCATTCAACTCCTCTCCCACACTACCCACATCCAATCAGGAGTCAAGCCTTAATAACACCATCTCTGTCCTCTCCTTCTAGCCCTCTCGCCCCTGGCCTGATGTGGTCCCTCATCATCCCTCACCCAGAATATTACAATAGCCTCTTAACTGGTCCCTCTGCCTCTAATCTCTTGATTCTACAATCAATTCATCTTCTAAAGCACCAGTTCGATCACATCGCCCCCTCTGTCTGCCAGAGCTTTCAACAGCTTTCCTCTGTCTTCAGAAATAGAGCCTACATTTCTTAGCACAGCTTTCAGGGCCTTCCATGACCTGGCCTTTAGCCTCCTGTCTGGCCACATCCTGCGCCCTCGCCACTCGATTCCTGACCCTTCCCTAAACAGACCATCCAGTTCCAGGCAGGTTCCTCACCCTGAAATGGCCTCTCCTGTGTCCCCCCCTCCCCTCTATCCCCCGTCAAAGCCTAGCTTGAATGTCACCATGTCATCTCCCCAGCCCCCATCCTTGGTCAACTACTCCCTGTCTGGTCCTCCCTAAACATTTCATTCCCATACCTACCACAGCACAGATTCTTGGTCCCTCTGCTGTGTGATTAATTGGGCATATGGCTCTGGTGTCCTTCCCCGACTCCCAGACAATCAGCTACTTAAGGTAAGAAATACCTTCTTTTCTGTCTCTGGTTCTTCTGCAATGTCTTATACATAGTAAGTACTTAGTAAATTCGTGTTATGTGGGAGTGAATCTTGGGTGAGAATTGAGGTGGTGACCCTGAGAAATTATAAAAGGCAAAAGAAACCCCCCAAAAAAGTACTCACCATGCTTACTATTTTTTAGAAACTGTACTTTAACAAAAAAGCTCTGCCTTATCTACAGCACACCCTTCCAAGCTGCCTGATTCTAACCTGGTTCATTGTCTCTGAGCTCTTTTGCACCTCTGTAAATTGCAGGTAACTGATGGATATGCAAACTCTGTCTTGTCCCATGCAGTTTGGATTGACTTCCCTCCCCACTGTGGAAAAACCAGTTTTGCCTCCATCTGCAATTCAATTCCTTTACTCCATATAAATTTGTGCTTTTGGGACTTTTTCTTTGAACCGACTATAAACATCTGTCTGGTTCCCTTGTTGATTAATGAGTAAAATAAAATCTTTAACATGTGCTCATTCTTAAATCTGTAAGAGACTCATGATTTTACCTTTCCATGAAAATTATCTTTAACATTTCTAAAACAGTTACATGGATTCACACATAACTTTAGAGAGATTTCAGCAAGGGGGTAAGACATCTCAGTTCACTAGGATCCCACTCCCTAAACATCCTGGTTAATCAAGTTTTGACTGTTTCTTAGAGTATCTTGGAATATCCTACTTTAAGGAATAACAGCTAAGTCTGTTGGCTGATCATCTTTTTTCATCTGTTCTCTCTGTGAGGCATTAGAAGACTCAGGCAATGGAACGGGCCATTCTTGTCACAGGACAAATTTTTAACACGAATTTTAATGCACGTTTTAGTGGCTACCTGAATTTTGTAGGCAGTGGATATATCAGTCACCACGGCTTTTTCACCCTTAGGTTAATTTTTCTTCTGTTTAGAGGGGATTAGTAGTTTGTAGGACTTGGGACAGAAATCAAAGGAGAGAATCCTAGCATTTGGAAACAGAACAAGGTACAGAATATCATTACCTAGATAAGGGAGCTTGAGATGGCCCCAAGTTCCCAAATAACAACAAGAAAACCAAGTAAAAACCAAAATAATTAGCATAAAATATATATTTTATGACTACTTAGAGCGCAAACCTGATCCTAGAGACCTCCACTTGCACAAGATCCTGAAGATAGAGCATCAGCTTAAATCTCGGCCTCCCACTCCTCTATTATGATTTTGTCAGAGCAGCGCCCCTTCCTGTGTGAAGTCTTGTGCTGCTAATTAATAGTAGCCTTTGCAGGGGTGGGGAGGGAAGAGGAAGGGTGGAAAGCGCAGTCAAGAGAGCATCAAGCTAAATGGTCTACACAAGAAGGCAGGAGAGTAAGCAAAGGTCACTTCTAAAGAGGTACTGATGGTGTCAATGCCCACACAAGACAGGAGGAGTCAAGATGGACTGCGCACACCAATATTTTTCACGTCAGAATCACCAAGGTGCTGGTTCAAAAAGACAGATTCATAGGTCCCAGCCCTGAAGATTCTGAACCAGGAGACCGAGGGTTTTGTTTGAAGTCCCATCAAGTTAATAACCACTCAATGGTACACAACTTCTCAGGAGAGGTGAGCACAAAGGGAAAATCTTACAGACATGTCACTCTTGGCAGGCTCCACTGGTGTACACACTTGGGGCCCAGCTTGCTTTCACTCATAGTGCCTGCACTCATGTGTGGTGTACAATTCTCCATCGGTCTCTCACTCCCTCTCTGATGGCAACCATCACATCAAAGGTGAAAGGCGAAGTTCCTGAAAGGAACTTGGAAGAAACCTGGTAATCTCAAGTGACCCAGGAAGCACAGGCACAAGGATACGAAATACCTCAAAGGATTTTCCCAGATGTCACAACCATGTAATTGTTAAGAAATGAACAGCTGCAGGGCCACAGAATCAAATGCAGCAGGACCACGGCAAGCCGTCCCCACTTTGGGAGGGGGAGGCTCAAAAGGCACATCCAACTTGTGGTGAGAACAAAGAACACATGCTCCACCAACCTGAAGTGCTAAGCAGTGCTGAAAAAATAAAGAAAAATGTCTACATTTAGCAGGCACATGTACACATAAGTAGAAGGACTGACCAAGATCCGAGGGACTGAATCCAACAGGCGGGCAGCAGAAAGCAGGTAGCCAGTCAGGATCATCACACTATGAAACGGGAAATCAAAGAGAAAATGGATAATGGGAGAGCAATGGCCTTAACATGGTGAGAACAGCAGCTAAGCTTAGGGCGAGCAGGGAGTAGAAGAAAAACCGAAATGAGGTAGAATGCTTTCCCCAAAAACTCCAAAAGCAAGAAAGAAAAACAAAACCCTCGAAGACAAGTCCAGGTATAAATGGCATAAAAGAGAAGCCCATAGCAAGTAACAACCAAAAAGGAAAAAATGAAATAGGGGAACCTGAAATATTTCACCATCGTGGGCCAAACTGAAACACTGTGGGGAAGCCCTGAAGACAGACATATCAGAAAAGTTTAGAGAGAATATCTTCTCAAAAGGGGAAGAACATCAAATTGTAGCCCAAATTAGGGCTGGGGGAGTTGGTAATAGGGGACAGTCAGCGCTAAAATCTCCAAGATCCTACAGATTGGGTAGACTTTTTTTGGTTCGGTTTTGAAAGGAAGATGCCAAAACAAGGAGATTTCACAACAACTACAAGCAAAAGCATGGTCACCCTGCATAGGAGGAAGAGGAGGACGTGACAGGAGGTAACAGAGCATCTGTCTGACGTTTTTTAAAATGAAGTAGACGTTGTTAAAAACTTTTCGTTTCCACCCTTGAAAATGACCAGACAGGGTGTTTGTGAGGCTAGTGGACAAGTTCCCCAGAATCATGTGGCTCCTTCTGTGGTCAAAGACCCCTTCCATGAAGAACAACTGCTGCTAGCAACACATGTGACACAACCAGGGACCTTACACATAGCAGGAAACCTGCCCACTTACTCCTGCTTGGACTCTACCATCAAGACAGTAAATTAGAAACTTGAGATTAAGAAGGCCTCAGTTAAACTAAATCTGGTAGTACTCCCCCAGGACTCTTGGTTCACACTGCCTTGTGACCTGGAAGCAATTACAACCTTAAAAAAAATGAAAGAGCCGGAAAATACTCATCTTGAAGCCTGGCCCTGAATCTGTCCTCAAGAGGATAGGCGTGGCCAGTAGACAGTTAAAGAAGGAGGGTTGGGTCAGTGATGACTAATAAGTAAAGAAAACCAACTTTGGGACCTACTGCTCCAATAGAAATTCAGAACTTTGGGGAAAGTTCCCGTAAGACAGAGAGAGAGGTATTCACATTCTGATTTCACTGAAGCAAAGGCAAGGCCACCCCACTCCGCACTTTGGGAAAAGCGACATCTAAGATACCCGCCCCACACCCCCACCCCAAGGAGACCCAAGAGAGCTCACTGGGATTGAGATCCCAGGGAACGTGAAAAGGCCATGACTTCACCCAGTCACTGAAGTGCCTTTAGAGAGATGTCAAAATGTCTCAAAATCATTGTTTTCAATAGGAAAGTTTACACACATCCAACAAGGATAACTTCACCGGGCTTTAGATATGGAACCCCTACCATAGGTCTTACCCTCCTTGGCCCTCTGCCTTCTTTCATGTGTAGGATTAACATTCCTATTTCCCCCACTTAATATCTGAAACCTCAACCCCAATGAGGAAGTTCTTCCAACTTACATTCTTCTAATTTAATGATTCTCCATATAAGGATATTCTAATATTCTCCTCTAGCTTTTCCCTCAAAATCTATATCCCCTCATCTTTCCCTACCATTAACCAAATACCACTCCTTGGAACTCAAAGGGTCCCATAAACATGCCCCAATCACTTTGCTTTCCTTCATGCAAAACAGGTTCCTCTACCACCATATACCACCACACACAAACATACACACAGATGAAAGCAACTGAAAATAATCTGCTGGGCAATTGGAATGAGAAAGGGGTCCTTTGCCCTATTCATCCCCATCTTGTACTCTCGCATTTCCTAGTTACCCTGAAGTTTTTGTTTTTTTCTATCTAAAAAGTTCCACCAGTTCTACTCCAAGGCATCAGTCCTATAAGGGACATGGCATCCTGTTCTCAGATACATTCATGCCTGTGTTTACCAAGAAAGCTGAGGCGTTGCCTGCAGACAGCTCTAGCAGAGACACCTTCATAGACTCCTTAGGTACCTCTATATTTGAAAACTTCACCTTATAAACATTTATGAGACTTGGATACAAAGGAATGTTAACTATCTTCTAAATACATAAGAGCTTACTCACTCAAATGTCATTACTTCCAAAGTAGTCACCTTAGGAAGCTAGACATTGATCTCAAAGGAGTGACCAGGGCTTGAGGTCTGGATCTTGATCTCCTTTGACATTCACAGCTGGTTGAATCCAGGGATGCGAAACTTGTGTGGCTGTGGAAATTTCTTTCTACTCTGCCATTTTGCATCAGCGACTTGAGAACTGTGGGATCTGATATCCATTTTGACATACGAGGAGGTTCCTGGAACCACTCACCTACAGATACCAAGGGACGACATACTCTACTACCCAAAGCCTCAACTGTGGGGGAACAAACTTGGAGGGCATTTTCAGCGCCTACTTCTCAATTATCTGAGACATCTTACTCTTGTCCAGTTACAATGTCATCTGCAAAAGTTGAGAATAACACAAAAGCACTTGAATGGACCAAAGGTAATCAATTCCAGCAGTGAAGTAGGCAAAAGTAAAATGTTTTAATCTCTCACATACATTTTCATACCACCAGATCATTTTAGTTTTCCACTCACTGCCAAGATATTTGTTTTCCTATTATTCAAATAGTACTCACTTTTATTTCCTACTGTAAGGACATTATTTTACTCCATTTAAAGAAAATTCCTCACCTCATCATAGTTTTAAACTGGACCTAGGCTCTAGGAACAAGATTTTATACAACTTCTAGATATCCAAAAAACCTAAATATCAGGAAATTAATCAATTCTTTTCCAAATGCAAACCACCTTAAAATGTCACCCTAAGTAACTAGGGTCATCCTTTGAGCACCTCTCATTTCACTAGATCAAAAAAAAGAATAAAAATAAGAGCTGGCTTTCCTCAATTTGGTCTTCAGCAGGACCATGTGAATATTGCAGGTGTTTTTCACACTCCAAAGTTGAATCAATGTAACCTGAGACTTCAATCCCTTTTGTGATGCTTTTGGGTCCTCCCTGCAATAAACTGTGACAGTGGCTCTCAGGTTCTTCATTTCAGTATACAGCATTCAAGATATGGAATTTTTCACTTAAAGGTTTCCTCCTCACCAAGCTTTGGCCTTTCTTAAAAAAAAAAAAAAAAGTCTCCTGGACCTCTTACACAAATATTTGGAGAGGCCATGTCAGCCTACTTTTTTTTCCCCTATTCTCTCACCCCAGACTATGGGCTTAACTCATTTTATAGACATTACTCATCCAAAAGTATACACATACATACACACATTTAGCTCACAGAATTTCAAACTCTCAATATTGGCTCAATCTGCTATCTATCTGTAGAGTTTTCAAAGCTAGGAAGATTTTCTACCTCTTTTAATAGCTCCTCCCAATAGTGCCTAGCACGATACAAGGCATGCAATATGCACTTGATCATTAAATACTTGCTAAACTATGGGTAAAAATGGAAATCCCCACTACCCACTACCCCATACAGAAACCAAGAACAACCACATGTAAAAAGCATTGGGCCTATGAATTCCTTTTACTTCCTGTGCTTCTCTCATACTTTCTCTTCTTTCTTCTCCTTACTTTCATGATAAAAAATCACAGAAATAAAATAAAATTGGACTGGAGCAAAATAATAAAGTCAACTTCCAATTATCTGAGGGTGGCTTAGCCACAGCTAATTTTTAAACCTAGCCAACTTATGAACTGCCTTCTGCCACTTATAGTATGTGTGTGCTCAGGGAACAACTCATTTTAATATTTGCCTAAGCAGAATATAAACAGGAAGGTAAATCTGCTGGGGAGGGGGACAGGCAGAGAACAATAATGCATTTCCAAAGTCAAACAGAAATCATTCATTTGTTCACTGATCTACTATTTTAAATTGTCCTGATATCACACTCTCCCTGTATCGACATAGTTGATTATTGGCATTAAAGTCCACTTTGGCTGCAGAGAGGGACTATAGATTATAGGTCATCATTTCCCCTGCCCAGAACTTTGGTTTGGGGATACCTGAGCTATTTGAGATGCTAATCTCTCCCATTCAATCGCTGATGAACATCCTTGTCATAGAGCCATCCCAGACCCGGGCTCTATCTATCAGCTCTTGTAGAAATTCCAGATGTCAGAGACAGCTGGAAAGCCCAACGAGTCATAATTAAACACGGCAGCCCTTTTCAGAAAGCAATGGATTTTTAAAATGTCACCCTAGTAAACTACTTTTGGGTCATTTTTAAACCATGGCCCAAAATGTGCCCTGAAGTTTCAACTGGATATACACCCTTCAGTTCCTGCCCTGAAACACTGAGCCATGTTACAGCACAGCTGTTAAAGAAGCTGCCACTTCCACCTCAAAGGTGGATGCAACAATGCAGTAATGAGCCAAGCTATTTCTTCCTACCACGTCGTAAATGCTAAATATGTCCTAATACAACAGGAATATGGAGAAAGAGCACAGAGCATCAAGATATAAGAGGAGCACTCAGGAGCTAATGACAGTTTTCTTTCTGCCACCACATTTACCATAGCATAATAAAAAAGGTAATGTTATAGGACACAATTGAATAAGAAAAACTAGTTACACTATAATATGAGATTATACTACTAGATTATACTATAATACCAAATGCCATTATTGGGCACTTGCTATGGACCAGGCACTAGAGACACATCATCTTGTGTAATCCTCACAGCCCTGTGAGACTGGGATCATCATCTCCATTTTATAGATAAGAAAACTGAGGCTCAAGAAAGTTCCACACAGCTAGGAAAGAGAAGAATGAGGACTCTAACGTAAGGCTGTATGTCTCCAAAGCCTCCAGGTGAAGGCTAACGTCTGAGAACCACCGAACCATACTAACTTGTCTGTCGTGCCACCAAGCCCTGCTGAGTAAAGCTCCGTCATGGTAAGATACCTAGTCACCTCTCAGGTCAGGTGTCCACTCATGCTGGGTTCAGGGTCGTGTGTAGAACACTTCTCGAGAGAACTTGGAAAAATGAAAACCTGCTTGTTCTCCTTGTCCCTGGACACCAGCTTTATAACAAAACTTAACTGTACCCTTAAATGGCACTAACACTAAGATTTCTAGGCATACGTTAGCAATGAGGTAACCAATTTTTGTTTCTTAACAGACAGTCAAAGAAGCCTGAAACACAAAGCTTTGCCTGCCCCTCAGTACTCTCGATTTTTTACGGATACTTAGCCTAAAGTCTTCTTAAAATCCAAATGAAGATGTATCCTGATGCATACTCTTACAAATAAGCTGAAAATTACCCTATTTTACAAATAATAAACCATCTCTCTTCAAATTCATCACAATTCATTGACCAGGGAGAATATGACCTTGACACGCAGCCTACAGCCACTTTTTAAACAATGATCCACTTTTTAACGTTTTATGGGGAAAGGGTGGCTTCTGCTTTAAAAAAAAAAAAAAAAAGAGGGAACCAGAACAGCATATTTGAATTATGGGGATAGAAACAAAGTTAAATTTTACTCTTGACCAGAATTCAACTTCAGTTCACCAAAGAAAGTTTTCATCATAAAAGAGTGCTTTTAAGTTATGAACAGTAGGAAAGCGTATGATTTACAAAGAGAACAGGTTCTACGTTATTTTAAGTATGACCATTCAAAAACTGGCATTGATAAAGCCTAGTTTGTATGTGAGATTACATAAAATACTGTATAGCATCCTACTGCAATGGCGCCCCACTCCAATACTCTTGCCTGGAAAATCCCATGGACAGAAAAGCCTGGTGGGCTGCAGTCCATGGGGTCGACAAGAGTCAGACAAGACTGAGCAACTTCACTTTCATCTTCCCTTTCATGCACGGGAGAAGGAAATGGCAACTCACTCCA
>NW_024070207.1:26046536-26050021 GCF_014754425.2 Oryx dammah
ATTCCCCTTCCTCGACCGTTTTATCGACATGCCCAACTCCCCCCTGTTTCATGGCGGGTCCGATCCCGGGTGGGCGGGGGGGGGGGGGGCCTGGTGAGCTGCCGTCTACGGGGTCAAACAGAGTCGGACACGCCTGAAGCGACTTAGCAGCAGCAGCATCCTACTGGCCGAAAGGTAGATTACTTCTTATTACCTCCCTCTTTGGCCAGTCAGACGCTAAACCTTCTGGCAAGCAGAGACTCACATCCAACTAGAACATCAGCATTAAGAAATTTCCTCTCTGGGACTTCCCTGGTAGTCCAGTGGCTAAGACTCTGCCCTCCAAATGCAGGGGGCCCAGGTTCAATGCCTGGTAAGGTAACTAGATGCTGCAACTAAGAGTTCATATTCTGCAACTAAAAATCCCACATGGCACAGTTAAAACCCCAGCTAAAATCTGGCACAGCCAAATAAACAAACAAATAAACAAATATTTTAAAAAGAAATTTCTTTTCCTTTTGAAAACTCAAAGGTATAGGGTCTTCCTTCTGCCCTTAATATAGTCATCAGTGGCTTCTCCCTTTCACTGTCTATTTTACCCCGACAATTTCCACTTTCCTCAGCAGTCTTTCCATTCCACTCTAGTGTTCACTTTCCCACCAAACTCAACCATGAACTTCTCTTCTCTCAATCCCAGAATGCTGGTTGATGTTGGAAAACAGCTCTCTACCATCTGAGGCTGTTCTAGCCCATCTCAAACTTAGCTCAGCCTAGAAGCAATGAACCACTCCAGCTGTCCAACCCCAAATTAACGCCTCTTCTCCCTGCTCCCACCCCGCCCTCCCATTCTGGCCCAAGGCTCTCAGGCCACTGTGCTTTATCCTGTTTCATTCTGGAATTTCCATCATTCACCTCCCTATATCTAGGATTCCGCCCACTTGCAGACTGGAAAAACTGGTGTATTCCCTCTTTCTCTTTCTTTCAAGGCCATTCTACTAACAATGGTGAATTCCTACCCCCATTCTGTATACTTACCTTAGTTGAGATTTTATAATTAATGCCCAGACTTGTAAGCCCTGGATCCCAGCTAACCTCTGCTTCTTGGGCCCTCCCAGGGCAGCGGCCATTAAAGCAAGTTTTTATGTTCCTCACATCAACTCCAGACAACATCTGAATAAACACCTTCCTCCTCTGGCTCATTATCCCACCCTCTTTCTCTATTCTGCATTTTTCAGTCTGTATAGTATCTCTAAACTTCCTATTTCCTTATGTGTGAATATATTTCTGTTTCTTCCCATATATCAGTTTTTCTCCCTAGCCCTACTTTTACTCAAGATCATCCTTCTCTCATGGGGTCTCAAAGAGTCAGACACGACTTAGCAACTGAATGACAACAATATCCTTCTCTCTCGCCCAAATCTTACTTATTCTAGCATGAAAGTTAAGAGTCTGAAAGGGTCTTCAAACTTTACTTTGGAAACATCATCCTAGAGATTTTAAGGTTCCACTTTTTCCTAGTTGGCCCTAAAATGGGACCTGTGATAACCACATCTCTTCCCTCTTCACTGCCTATCCAACCCACTTCTGACTTCTCTTTTTGCCTTCCTTCTTTCTAATATTGAAATCCTTTCCTCCTATAATTCTCTTCCTCTAAAAGAATACGCTCTCTAAAACCCATAATCCAGATTCATCATGTTGAGAATCTTCCCCCCAACTCCCATGTAGTGAACTATAGCATGAATAAGGCAAAGAGATGCCTGGAGGAACCCCTTTTGCTTCCCAAGAAAGTTTACACTCCTGAGAAAAAAAGGCATCCTCCTTCCCTCCCTATCCTCTCCTGGTAAATCAATACAGCCAAATCTACAAGTGCCCTTGGTACAGCCACCATTTCCTGTGGAACTGCCTTCCACTCTGCCCAATCCAGATTCCAACTGCGGAGCTTGACAGGGACTTAGCTTTCCTCTGCCCTAGCCCGACAATCTGCCATCTCCTCCTTGTGACCTAAAGAACGAGCCCTCCTTAACCCAGACATCAGAGTCCACCCCACTTCCTCCATCAGTGACTTCTCAGGGCCAGAACATAAAGAAACCTACCTACCTTTGCTGCAAATCTAGCGATAGGGTCAGCCCTCTTATTAATGATGCCATGGCCTGTGCCTCTTGTTCCTTACATCCACCCCCAGGGCAGCTGCCTCACTTGCAGTGTCAAAAGATGAGTCTGCCTAGCAATGTCCACACAGCTTAGTCAAGATGGCCATGTCCCTCCTCAACTCCATCAGCCTTCAGATTCTCTTAACTTCCATAACCAAGCCTCCTGCTTCTCCTAGCTCCCCCAGTCTTTCCTACTAACTCTGCTGCTCCATCAATATTTAACAGGTTCCTCACTCTACATTTTGCTTCTATTTGGAGTCCCTGGATGATTTTTAGGATTAGGTTACCCCCATTTAATCCCCAATGGAATCCTCCAAATTTCTTTCCTACATAACTGTCCTCTTCAGTACTACATGGTGACATCACCATCCAATTTAAGTACCCCTAAACTCTGCTCCATTGTGCTGCCTACCGTGTCTCCCAAAATAAAGCTTCCCCTCTCCCAACATTCAAGGACAGGACAGGTAAACAGAAAATTAAGTGGCCTTTAAAGTCCCTTCCAATGCTGTAATTTTATCATCAACCTAATCCACTCCCAACCCCAAACGCATCCTGCATTCATTTCCCCTGAAATACGTTTCAGCGGAGTGACTTTGAGAAATAGTCTTCTAAGCTGAAAGACCCACGGGCTAATCAGGGTAGCGCAAACCTACCAATGCACCCAAGAAGTGTCACCAAACATTTTTGCAATTGTACTCCACCTCTGTGCCCAACCGCCTGGAGAGTATTCATTTGGCTGTCACAGAAGTTACCAGGCTCCCTTCCCACGCTAGCATAAAGAGCCCCTAAACTGGGTTAGACTCCTGGACTAGCCTCGTCCTCACCAAGATACGCTTGTCCTTACTGTCTACTCCAGGAGACACCAAGAATGAGTAAGTGTCACCGCATCAACAGCTTCATTCAGACAACGTCTAAAATTTTCAAAACAATAAAACAAAAACAG
This sequence comes from Oryx dammah, assembly GCF_014754425.2. NCBI lineage: Eukaryota > Metazoa > Chordata > Mammalia > Artiodactyla > Bovidae > Oryx > Oryx dammah. The sequence goes on from NW_024070207.1 coordinate 26,049,609, forward strand.
TGCTTCCACTGAGGGTGGGGTGGGAGTGTGGAACAGAAGCCCCCACCCCCCACACCGGCCTCCGGGGTTTGCAGTCTGCTTGCCTCGTGCCTTCCCCTTGACCACGTCTTTCCCTACAACGATCTCCCCCACCTCCATAACTCGAAATCCCCAGCTGAGGTGCGGCCGGCTCCTCCCAACCTTGCCCCGGACGTCCCTCTGGCCCAGCCTTCCTCTCGGCGGGACCCCGGCAAGCAGGGCCCCCTCCATCGTCCAGTTCACCTCCCGGTCCCTTTCCGGGCCCCTGGGCACCCCCGCAGGGCTCTGTCCCGAAGCAGAACCTCGACGAGCCAAGCCCACGAGGCCCGTCGCGGGACCCACCCCCCGCTTCCTTCTCCCAGCACCTCGTCCTCCAAGCACCCGGCCCCCGGGGC
>NW_024070207.1:26050421-26064766 GCF_014754425.2 Oryx dammah
GGGCGCTCCGAAGTCATCCCCCGCCTTTTTTCCAGGGACTCGGATAATTGCCCCTGCCCCCATCACAGCACTCCCACTCCCGAACCCAGGCCCCGCCGCCACCTAGGGGTACCCCTTACCCTACGGTTCCTGCACCCCGACACCAGGGAGAAAGCAGCCCTTCAGAGCACCCGTCGCACCTCCCCTCTGAGGTTGGAGGGTATTTTCTCCTGGTCTCTTCAGGACTTCATCACGGACAGACCCCCCCTCAAAAAAAAAAAAAAAAGCCCTTTCTCGCCCTGCCCTGCTGGTCAGCCTCCCTTCGGATCGTCGGATCCTCGGAGCAGGGGGTTGGGGCCAGGTAGTTAACAAGACCGATGCCTCCACCTCCCTTTCAGAGGAGTGGGGTAATTCCAACGGTTTCCCCCCCAGGATCAACCGACCCCCGTTTCCATGGAGACCCCCGCCCAGCCGGGAAGAAGACTCTCGGATCGTGGTGAACAAGTCTCACCTGGCTAAGGGAAGAAGGGGTGAGGAGGGGGTAGGGTAGGGCACGGATGGGGTACGAAGGTGGGAAGTGGAGGGGAGCTGTCCCAAAGGGAGGGGCGAGGGCAGATTGAGCTCCAGGGAGCGCTACGTCCGGGGACACGAAGAGGACGGCGCCCCCGGGGGGCAAGCAGAGCGGCCGCGGGGCGAAGAAGGGACAGGGTTGGGGAAAAGCGTGAGGTAGAAAAGAGCGGGTGGGGGATATGAGAAAGCTGGGGAGTCAAAAGGGGTGGAAGGGTTGGGGGAGAGAAAAAAAAGACGCACCTGTTCCCGACTCGGCTTCGCGGGGAGGCTCAGGCCGCCACCCGGACTCCCTCTAACCCCTTCAGAGCCACCACCCGCCTAATACTGCCCTGATCTGATGCCCCCTCCGCCCCTTATTGCCACCGACCTCCTTCTCCTCTCTCTCGGCGGCGGCGGCGGCGGTCGGACTCTAGGAACTGAGAGGAAGAAGGGAGGGCTCAGCAAAGCGGAGGAGAGACAGAGCCACACACTGGCAGCAGCCGCGGCGAGCGAAAGAGTGAGGGGGAGAGCGGTGTGTGTGTGTGTCTGTGTGTGCGAGCGAAGCCTGGTGGAGTGGGTGCCGGTCGCAGGGCTCGACGGGAAGTGGAGTCCGGTCGGGTTAGCGGGTGGCGCCGGCCCTCGCTCTGCGGGACTACAACTCCCAGAATGCCGCCTGCCCGGGGGGAGGAATAGGGAGGAGGAGGCGAAGGGAGGGAGCAAGCAAGAGAGGGAGGGACGAAAGCAGGGAGCAAGCGGCGGCGAAGGGGGCAGAGCCAAGCAGCCCCGGTGACACTGGGAGGGGAGGGGAGGAGGAGGGGATCGCTGCGAGGACCGAGCGGATTCCGGAGAGGGAGGCAGCGGTAGCTGCAGCAAGCCGGGCAAAAAGCTAGACTCCCAGGAGAGGCGAAGGTGCTCAATTCGAGGGGCTGCAGGAGCCCCACGCCCCCCCACCGTACGCTCCACCAAGGGGGAGGTTGAGGAAGGGAAAAGATCGGTGCACCACGGTCAGGGGTTTCTCTCTTTCTTCCAACGCTCTCCACCTTATGCCCCGACCTGACTTTCTCAGGCCACCGGTGCTGGATCCAATGTGCAAATCCGGAGACCCCCGATCTCCCCTGCCCAGCAGCACGGAGCAGACGCATTCACTCCCCTTCTCCCAGGGGCCTGAGGGAGGCTCCCCTTGCTGGCAGGGCGTGACTCCCCCCTTCTTCCCGCCCCCCCTCGTCGCCACCCCTCATCTCCCTCCCCGGAACCCCTCCCTTGAAGCCGGGGCTCGCGTCTCCCTCCCCGCCAAGAAAGGGAGTCCCTCGGGGGCGACTACCCAGCCCCCTCCCTTATACTGGGCCCTTACCCATCAGTATCCCCTTCTTTAGCGTTGCCCCCCCTCACCTAAGTAATAGTGGGGGCGACCCGAGTTGGACTGGTGGCTACTTTTCCTCCGAGACCAGCCGTCCTTGGCCACGCCGACCCTGTGTAGAGACAGAGAAGCACATTAATACTGCCGTTCCTCCCCTCGAGTTTGGATGCCCGTGGAAATGGCTCACAAGGAAAGAGGGATTGGTAGTGGAAGTGAGCTAGGGGTGAATCCCAATCCTCAAACCTCATCCCACGCGTGGAAATCCAGAGATTTGTCCTCTTCCTTAAAAGCCATCAAATCGCTTGGGGAGGGGGGGGCGTTAGTTGGGGTAAATTAGCTAAACCCCAATGTCCATGCGACTCGAAGTGACGCTACATGTAGGAATAAAGATAGGAACTAGGCTGCCGCCGCGAGAGGAAAAGTATACCCACCCCCCGCCGTCGTCCACCCCCAAACACACACCCCTAGAAGAGTCAGATGGCCGAGTAAGGCGGGGGAGGCGGTGGGAGTGCTGGAGAGTAAAAAGGTTGTGGCGGGGAGGGTCCGCGGCCCCCTGAGAGCAGAATCCAGATGCTAAAGAGGTTGGGGGGGGGGGTGCGGCATAATTGCAGACAGTGTCTCTCCGCGCTTTTCCCGGAATCGCCGCCGAACACCGTCTAACACTCGTAGTTGCTTACCAGTCAATCCCCTAGCCCCATTTGTGCGCGTGAGGCGGCCGGAGCCCGGGAAGCCCGGGCACAAACTCCGCGGAAGCTGGCCTTCGCCGCCGCCGCGCTACCACGGGCCTCCCTCCCTTTGCTGGCGGCCCCGCCGATCTACCTTCGCCCCCGGCCGAGGCCAGACCCCGCTTCCAACTCCACGCCCCTACTCCACCCCCAGCCCCCCCTCCCCTCGCCCTCTCCCCGCGAGTCGGGCCCAGCCCCTAGCACCGCCCCGCCCTACCCTCGGTCCCGAGCCCAGCAAGTGCCCCGAACTCGCCCCCCGCCCCCACGCCCAGGCCAGTCCGGCCGGGCCTGGTTTCCCCCTCCCGCCGCGCCCCGCCCCCGAATCCACGTCCTACTTCGCCACCCAACTCGGCCCGGTCCGGGTTCGGCCCGCGCCCAGGCCACTGGAGTCCCCGGTTCGGTCCGGTGTACGGCCACCCACCCCGCCCTTGCCTGGGTGCCGGCCTGGCCCGCTGCCTGCGCCCGCCGAGCCGACTCGGGCGCGCGGTCCGGGTCCCGGTCCCGGTGCCGGCCTCGGTCCCGGCGGCGTTGCCGCGTCTCGCCACGAGGGCTGGGTCCACGCAAGATCCGAACCCGCGCGGGGTGGGGGCGGCGGAAAGCAAGTTTCTTTATCTCCCCTCCGCCCCCGCCGCAGGGCCGCGCCGTCCCCCCCCCTCCCACGGCGCCCCCTTCACCTGGGCAGAGCCCCTCGCCGGCTGTCGCAACTTTGCTCTTCTCCACGCTGCCGGGGAAGCGGGCGAAGCGCGAGGAGGAGGGAGGTGGCGGGGGGTGCTGGGATCAGGCCGCTGGGCTCTGGGAGGACACGTGGGGGAGGAGGGGAAGGAGGAGGAGGAAGGGGGGGCGGGCCTGCAGTTCTCGGGGCTCCCCCTGCCAGCCCCGGGGAAGCCGGAACCTCGCCAGGCAGCCGCAGACCCCGCACTGGCCACGGGGGAAGAACGGAGCCACCTTCCCCGGCCAGCCCTTGGCTCCAGGAAGGAGGGGGGGGGCGAGCAACGCCGCTCGGGGTCGGAGAGCAAGCGTTTTCGCTCGAGCTTTCTGTGTGACTCTCTCTCTCGGTTTAGCCTCTGTGTAAGCGGGTGGTGGTTAGGGTCTTGCGTGCGCGGGGTGGGGGGCGCCCCGGCCGGACGCCCCGCCCCTCCCCCGGTCCCCCACTTCCCTAACCCGAGCGACCTCGGTGCGTGGCTCCGACGCTTGGGCACCGAGGCCGCCCGCGGGTGCAGCCCCAGCCCCGGCGCCGAAGTGGGACAGGTGCTGGGGAAGGGAAAATGCCGGGGCTCGCTGCCTCGCTTCGCGTCTCCGGGGCGTCCCACCCTTCGTGGCAACCGCCCCGGCTGCAAACCTCCCTAGGCAGACCTCAAAGGGCAGCCCCCGGCCTGGGCGTGGAGACATGGTGGGGGGGCGAGAGTGAGAGGCCCGAGGGAGGAAGGAGGAGGGGGCGAAAGGTCTGTAAAGGGGGAAGCCTGCACGACTCGGGCCAAAAACCTGGCTCGAAGAGGATTCAGCTTCTGCCCGCTTTCTCTAGGCTCCTCAGACACCAAACTGAACCCCTTGACCCTTACCCTTTACCCTAACGACTCCTTCCTAGCTAAAGGAATAAATCCTCCTACGTGTTTACATCCCAGGCTATCCCTGGGACTGAAGGACTGAGAAGCCTGCGGTCCACACTGGAACTCTGATGACTTTACATTAACTCTGAGGAGGAGAGCAGCTTGCGATGGATCTCAAGCTGCCGGCCTTCTTGCTTTCAGTCTTTGGGTGTTTCTTAGCAGTTCCAGCCCTGAGTCCCTGGTGGGGACTTCAAAGGCATGGCCTCAACCTAGAGGGTATTAGGGGAGGTGCCCAGCAGTTCCTGGAGGGTTCAGGGCATTATTGTCAACGGAATGTGAAATGAATAGCAGGAATTTGAAAAAAATCTTTATGTGCAGATATATTGATATTATTTACTATATATTCATCTATACTAAGGAAGCCAGAGGGTGATTTGGACTAAAAGGAAGCCCAGCAGGATTAATGTCTTCCTCCTCCTTCTCCCCGCCCCCCTCCCCCTCCTTTGTCCTAGGCCCAGAGGTTCCTTCCCTAAGCTATGGGGTGTCTTCTCTCCTTTGGAAGGACTTTAGAGATGGCAGTTGTGACTTGCCTGGTATGTCTGCCTCACCTGGTTTGAAGGATGCGCGTGAGTACTATGGAGGAAGGCAAGCCATGAAGGCTGCGGTGGTTTTGCTTTTGAGGCCTGGCGTTCTGCGACCTCTCTTGCTTGTCCTCACCAACCTCAAAATCTATTGCCAGCAGTGAGGACAGACTGCTTGCCATTTCACTTTGCTTGGGGAGCCTCTTCACTAGCTGTTTCACTTGACCGCTCCCATCCTGCCATGCACCCCATGCACATACATTAAAAAGTGCTTGGCCTTAGTTGCACCAAGGGAAAGTGAAGATTTGGAAATGATTTGTTTAAGCTAATCAATATATGAACTCAGAATGCATTCTTAAAGGGGGGAAATTGCCTCTATCAGGCCTGATAACGCAGACCCCACCAATTCTGCTTTGATTCACATTGGCCGTCTTCAGTGATTTTAATTAACCTGGTAATTACTGCATCTCCACGTTTTTTAAGGCCCGTAGGGCTACTTTGCTCCTTGGTTTGAGGCTGAGATGGATTTTGGACATCCATTCCCGCTCGTTTGTGTCTCACCATTTGGCTGCATCATTTATCTGGCGAAATGAAGGTTGGGGCAAGATGGTTATTTCCTGGCTGAAGCTCTAGCTTTTCTGAGCCCTTTCCTGTTGGGGGCCACACTTCCTGCCCTACAGGAGATGATGGGAAACCAAGGAGCAGGGTAGGGAGAGCTGTGGGAAACCTTGTAAAGAATGTAGATTTAAATGATTATTTTATTTGAGGCTAGAACCACAATATCATCATAATACCTTACCTTTGTACAACATCAGAGTGTTTACAAAGCCCTTTCAGTTGTGTTATTTCATTTGTTTCTCACTACAGCTCTTAATTTTGTAATTGAGGAAACCGAGGCCAGGAGCAGCTATGAACGGCTAGCTGAAGGTCACATGGCTAGTGAGTTCCCGAACCAGGATTCAACCTCAGTAATCCTGTTTCCACATATGGAGCTCCTTTTAATATGGTATGGGGCCTCCATTTCATGTCAAAAATATTCCCTTTCAGGCAGATTTGTTTTTCTAGTTGTTTCTCCCATCAATAACAGCTGGACTCAGAGAGGCAGCTTGTTGTAATGGAAAGAGGATTGTTTGGAGAGTTCTAAGAATCCCATCCCAGTTCTGTCTTGTCGATAGCTAGCAGTGGGACCTCAGGCAAGCCCTAGCATTTAAGCAGTCCCAGCCTTGTGCCAGGTAATGTGTTTTGGGTCTTCCCCATGCTCTAAAATATAGAAATCAATGCACCTGTCATACCTCCCTCACAGGCACACACCTGAGCATCAAATGAAATAATGGATGGGAAAGAATTTTGTACACTGTCAACTACTAGGCTCATACAAGAGTTATTATTATTATCATTGGCACCACCAGCCCCCTTAGATGTTGCACAGAGATTTAGGGGTGACACTGGCCTGAGCCCTGTCTTCGTGAACTGACCAGACAAAACAAGGCATTGGGGGGTGGTGTCCCAGGGTAATTTAGGCCCCAAACCAAACCTCTGGCTAAATTCATAGGATAATTGCTTCAATTCTCTGCTTTGTTCTGCAATCACAGGCCTTGTCTCTCTGGTAAAACAGCCCAGTCCTCTGACAACAACAACAATAAAATCCCAGTGGTTTAGATCTTTAGAGTGTCAGAATGAAGCAGATTTGCAGCTTCTGGTCATCCCTTCAGTCCCTGCAGTTGAAGGTGAAGTCAGTTGAAGGTGAAGTCAGGTTTGGAATCTAGGGTCTCAAGCCTGTCAAAGGACTTATGCTAAGTCACCCTACTTGAAGGCAGACCAGAGGAGATCAGGGTTCAGAAAGAGACTTGCAAATATGGGGAAAGAATGGGGCTGGTACTAGACTGACTGTGAGTTACACACACTATGTGCTCTCCAGTATTTCACTTTATCTCCTAGGTAGGGCCACAGAGGGCAATTCATTGCCAGTATTCGTATAAATTTCAAATGCACCTTATTGCCGCAGGATGCTGCTGGAGATGCGTTCCAGCAGCTCACTGCAGCTGAGGAAGGCCTGGTCTCTGCCCTCTCAGAGCCCCGGGTCTAGATGGGGAAACAATGTGTCTGGTTAAACTTAACTCTGTAAACAACTAACAACCTTTCTGGATTTTATAGCTGCAGGGGGGGAAATGAGGAAGGGGGCTAAAATCACCCCAGAGCCCTCTCCAGGTCAAGCCTCCTCCCTTCCTGAAGACTCCTAGGCACTTAACAAGGTTCTTAATCAAACAGACAGTGTTAGAGGTAGAAGGAACTCTAAGAAATCAACTGACCTCCTGAAAAACTGGCTGTGACTGCAGGCTGCCAACAAAATCAAGTCCATGAGTCTTCACCTAACTTTCAGGGCCCACCCCGATTTGATTCCAGCCTTCTTTCCTTCCGTGTCCCTCACAGGGCTTCTGTTCTCACCAAACTGGCCCTCTTGGCATTCCTTGGACAAGATGAGCGCTTCCTTGACTGTTCCCTCAGCTTTATCTATGCCCTTCTCAGCTTGTTGAAATGGCACTCAACCATTACTCAAGCCTGCTCTTTCCTGCCACCTCTTATCCCCCACTCCCTGACCCCACAGTACTGAATTGGTCCCTTTTACTTAGCACTTCTATGCTCTGCCTATCTATCTTTCCAACCAGATTTTCCCTTCCTTGGATGAAGGAACCCAGTATTTCTCATCTGTGTATCACAGCCTCCGTCCTCCCTTACCAACATTGTCCACCCTTGCATGGAGTTGGCCCTCAACAAGTGTTTGTTAAGTGAATGAATGAATGGATGATCTAATCCAACCTCTTTATTTTATAGTGGAGAAACTGAGGCCCAGAGTTAGTTTTCTTTCTAGCCAGTTATTAAAGACTCAGTTTTAGCATAATTCTCTGGTGGTCCACTGGTAGAGTCACAAGCTTCCACTATGGGGGGCATGGGTCCGATCCCTGGTCTAGGAACTAAGATCCCGCATACTGTTCAGCCAAAGAAAGGAAAAAAAAAATTAAAGACTCAGTTGTAAATTTTGGTCCTTTTTAGTCTTTCTCTTCCCATTTAGTGGTTTTATACAGTCTCTGAAGTTAGACAGATGTGGTTTGAATCCTGGGTCTGCCACTTCCTAGCGATATTACTTTGGACACTCCACTTCTTTCTGAGCCTCAGTTTCCCCATGTATAAAATGGGACCTAATAAATATCTCCTGAAAATGTTCCGAAGGTCAAATGAGTTCTTGTATGTTAAGTACTTCGTGAAGTGCCTGACCTCCAGTAGACATCCCGTAATAGTTTTCTGGTTTTTGTGTTTAACGTGAGGAGTTTTTAAAGAGTTCAGAACTTGGGAGCACCTGCTGAATTCAAACCTGGAAATAAAAGCCACAACCTGAACACAGAGAAAAAGAGAGGTGTATTTTTGAAGAGGTGAATGGAATAAAATTTAGCTAGACTTTTCAGTCAGTCAAACTATTACCTCTTCCTCCAAAGAGGCGCAGGAACAGTTCTCGGCCCAGTGGCCCACATTTGGTGGGAACTCCCCAAATTCCAGTTCCTGGAGCAGTGCATTCCTCTGGTTGTAGTGGTGATTCTGTGTTGGCTTGGGGATGCTGACCCAAGATTGACGTGCCCTACTGAAGCTACACATGCTATTCTCACCCCTATCTGTGTGCCTACAGGACACCCTTCACCTGGCCAAATCCTTCAAGCCCCGTTTCCATGAAGTTTTCTCTGAATGCTTTTGCCTTTGAACTCTTGATCCCATAGGTAAGCCCTGCTTTGCAGTTAGTTCTTTTCTGTGTTCTGTGCCTTAGTTCTACCTCTCCATCTGAGGGCAGGCACCTTGTCATAGGCATAGAAGGTGCATCCCTCACAATGCCCAGCAGCACTCAAGGACGCAACACTCCAGGAATACTTTGGGATTGTTTGACCGTAGGTGTTCAGTGGGGGCATGGGACCCTTCAAGTCTCACCCACACTCTATCATTTCCCACCCCCTCCAACCTACCCCCCTGAACACCACACTTCTCAAATCATCCACCCCCAGGATACCCCAACCTTTTCAGTAGCCATCTTCTCTCTTAGAATTTGCAAATATCTGGAGGGCAAGGGCCATGTGTTACTATGTCCTCTGCACAGCCCAGCATAGCACTTCCGACATTAACAAACTAGGGTAAGCACATGGTTTTGTTACTATAGATAACTTGGTAAAGATACCATGCTTATTTCGGGACTGTGTGTTTATATGTATTCTTGTGTGTCTGTTCTTGCTCATTAAACTTCAAGGGGCTCCAGAGGAAGAATTGTCCATTTTGGGAAGGCAGTCACAAGATAAAAAAGACAAGTTGAGACCTGGGATTTAGATTTTTTTTTTTTTAAAGCTAGGAAGCCAGTGTTCTCTCTTCAGTACATACTCAGTTTAAATGCTCATATGGGGACTTCTCCAGTGATCCTGGTGGTCCAGTGGCTAAGACTCCATGCTCCCAATGCAGCAGGCTTGGGTTCGATCTCTGGTCAGGGAACTAGATCCCATGTGCCACAACTATGAGTTCACATGCTGCATCTAAAAGGCTGACATAAAGAACAGCCTTTTGGACACAGGACGAGAAGGAAAGGGTGGGATGATTTGAGAGAATAGCATTGAAACATGTACATAATACCATGTGTAAAATAAATAGCCAGTGGGAGTTTGCTGTATAACTAGAGGAACCCAAAGTGGGTGCTCCATGACAACCTAGAGTGGGGAGGGAGGTAGGAGGCGTTTCAGGAGGGAGGGGTCACATGTATGCCTATGGCCCATTCATGTTGATGTATGGCAGAAGCCATCACAATATTGTAATTATTCTCCAATTAAAATAAATAAATTTTAAAAAGAAATGCCATATACAGTTCCTAAATATGTCTCTAAAAAATAAATAAATAAAAGACCACAGGTGCCACAACTAAAAAAAAACAATCCCGCATGTCACAACTAAGACCCAGTGCCACCAAATAAATATATATATATATATATATTTAAAAATACAACACCAAAATTTCTCAAATTTAATATACACAAGTCTTGTGGGCAGTGCTGTCAAAATTCAGATTCCAAGGCACCCACCCACCTGGGCTCTAATTGAATAGCTCTGAGGTAGAGCCTCATACTCTGAATTTCCAACAGTTGCTACTGGGAAGTTGGAACCAGAGGATTCCTAGATGACCCCTTGAAAGACATTGAGCACTCTTTCCATTTTCATTTTCACCCTGTCAGTCAGTTCAGTTGCTTAGTCGTGTCCGACTCTGCGTTTTCACCCAGGGGCCCCCCAAATTTTCACTGCCAAAGGTTTTATGAATTTTCCCCTCATAGGCCCCATTTTAAACACATGTAAATTAGTGTGTGCTATACATTGTTGCAAGGATTTTACAAATAGTAACTCAGTATAACTTTTTTTTTTAGTTTGCTTTTTAATTTTTTTAATATAAATTTATTTAATTGGAGGCTAATTACTTTACAATATTGTATTGGTTTTGCCATACATCAACATGAATCCTCCACAGGTGTACACGTGTTCCCCTCAGTATAACTTCTTAAGGTAAATATTATAATTTTCTCCTTTTACAGATGAAAAAATTGAAGTGCATAAAGGTTCAGTGACTTGCTCAAAGTTGCCCAGTTAGTAACTTTTTTTTTGACCACCCCCCATGCCATGTGATACCTTAGTTCCTTGACCAGGGATCAAACCCATGACCTCTGCATTGGAAGGCAGAATCTTAACCACTGGACCACTGGTGAAGTCCTAGTAAGTTTTTAAAATGGAGGTCAAATTTACATAACATAAACTAACAACTTTATTTTATTTTACTTTTTGGCCACACCGCATGGCATGCAGGATCTTAATTCCCCAAACCAGGATTGAACATACTCCCTCTGCAGTGGATGCCCAGAGTTTTAACCACTGGACCACCTGGGAAGTCCCTAAATTAACTAATGTGTGCAATGCAGTGCAGAGGGGGGAATAAATTAGTAATTAGGGATTAACATATACACACTACTATATGTAAAATAGGTAAACAGCAAGGACCTACTGTATAGCACAGGAAACTACTTAATATCTTGTAAAAATCGATAATGGAAAAGAATCTTTAAAAGAATATGTATATATGTGTGTGCATAACCAATGTACTTGGTGTACACTTGAAACTATCAAAATACTGTAAATTACCTATACTTCAGTAAAAAAAAAGAATAAATGAATGTTCTACAAAATCATTCCATATTAAAAAATTAAAAATCTAGAAAACATTTGTCAATGTTGGCATTAACAATAAATTCAACACTGAAAAATAATAAAGCATGCAATTGCCTGGCATTTAGTACAGTCACAGTATTGTGCAACTACCTCCTCTGCCTAGTTCCAAAACATTTTCATCACCCCAAAATGAAACTCCATACCTGTTAAACAATTGCTCCCCTTTTGACCTGCCCCTAGAGTCTGGCTACTTCCTATCTGCTTTCTGTTTCAACAGATTTCCCTATTCAGAATATTTCATTTAAGTGAAAGCATGTAATATGTGGCTTTTTGTTTCTGTCTTCTTTCATTTCAGTATCATGTTATTGAGGTTCCTCTGCACTGAAACATGTATCCTCATTCCTTTTCATGACTGAATAATATTCCATAGTATGGATGCACCACAATTTGTTTATCTGCTCCCAGCTACTAAGTTTGAAGTTGGGATCTGAATCCAGGCAGTCTGGTTTCAGAGTCTGTGTTCTTAACCCTCTGTATTCAAAATATTTATCTCCTGGTGGTCCAATGGCTAAGACTGCATGCTCCCAATGCAGGGAGCCTGAGTTTGAGTTCTGGTCAGGGAACTAGATCCTACATGCCACAACTAAGAGTCCTCATGCTGCAACTAAATATCCTGCATGCCGCAACTAAGACCCACCCAGCTCAGTCAAATAAATAAATAAAATAAAAAATATTATGAAATTATCGACTTAAATGTGATATATTTTAAGTAATAATTTTTCATTGAATAATGTATCAGATACATATAAAATTGGGCCAGAACTTCAGATCAGCCCAAGCTAGTCACACCAAGGTCATTTAATTCTGGCCAAAGCCAAAAACACTCTCCTTTGTAGTTAACCTCCACAACCACCTGCTGGTATATTTCACTAGACCTTACGAAATACCAGCATAATTCATTGATTCTCTCTCAGGCTATTATGGGTTCAGGGACCCCAGTTTGGGATTCACTGATTGCAAATCCCTGTAAGACACCCAGTCAATGGAGAGATTCTATTGAGTTGCCTATTAAACTCTACTGACAATATAGGAAGTGGGCTCATACATGTCAGAAAGGTTTTCCACACCAAGAAGCTAAATAAGAAAGGAGTTGAAAATTAACTTTTACTAAATTGGCAAATTCCGGGTTTCCCTAGTGGCTCAGTGGTAAAGAATTCGCCTGCCAATGCCAGTGACACAGGTTCAATCCTGGTCTGGGAAGATCCCACATGCCATGGAGTAGCTAAGCCCGTGCACCACAACTACTGAGCCTGTGCTCTAGTAGAGCCTGGGAGCCGCCACTACTGAGTGAACTTGCTGCAACTACTGAAGCCTAGAGCCTGTGCTCCACAACAAGAGAAGCCACTGCAACGAGAACCCTGCACACCACAGCTAGAGAGTGACCCCCGCTCGCCACAACGAAAGAAACACCCTTGCAGCAATGAAGACCCAGCACAGCCAAAAATAAATAAATAAATAAAATGTTTAAATTGGCAAATTCCAAAATCCAGAAAATCATTCTGCTTCTATGTTCTAGTTAACTAACTAGAGTTTCCCCACCAAGGGTGCACATGGCTATGTACTGGGGACCAATAAGACAGCCCTTTAACTGCCCCCACTGAATGCAAACTAGTACAGCCACTATGGAGAACAGTGCGGAGTTTCCCTAAAAAACTGGAAATAGAACTGCCATATGACCCAGCAATCCCACTGCTGGGCATACACACAAAGAAACCAGAATTGAAAGAGACACGTGTACCCCAGTGTTCATCACAGCACTGTTTACAATAGCCAGGACATGGAAACAACCTAGATGTCCATCGGCAGATGAATGGATAAGAAAGCTGTGGTACATATACACAATGGAGTATTACTCAGCTATTAAAAAGAATGCATTTGAATCAGTTCTAATGAAGTGGATGAAACTGGAGCCTGTTATACAGAGCGAAGTAAGTCAGAAAGAAAAATACCAATACAGTATATTAACGCATATATATGGAATTTAGAAAGATGGTAATGATGACCCTGTATGCGAGACAGCAAAAGAGACACAGATATAAAGAACAAACTTTTGGGCTCTGTGGGAGAGGGCGAGGGTGGGATGATTTGAGAGAATAGCATTGAAACATGTATATTATCATATGTGAAACAGATCGCCAGTCCAGGTTTGATGCATGAGACAGGGTGCTCAGGGCTGGTGCACTGGGATGACCCTGAGGGATGGGATGGGAAGGGAGGTGGGAGAGGGGTTCAGGATGGGAACACGTGTACACCCATGGCTGATTCATGACAATGTATGGCAAAACCACTACAATATTGTAAAGTAATTAGCCTCCAATTAAAATAAATTAATTAATTTTAAAAAACTGCCCCCACCAAAAGGTGACAGCCTAAGCTGGACTTCCCAGAGAGACCTTCTAGACCCAGAGTGTCTGCTCTGACAAAACCTGAGGTGAGAATGCTGTTCCAACACAATGCTAATCGCATGATTTTTCTCCTGACTCTTCAAGGCTCTGGACAAAAAAAAAAAAAAAAAAGAATCAGGCTTGCATCTCCTCTGGAGGTTTGTGATACCTGGGCCACGTGTCTGAGAGCCCATTTGATGTTCTGAGCACTGCCCTCTCCAGAGGAGCCCCTTGTTGCCCAATCAGAGAACCAACAACCAGGGCTGGATTCAAAGCCATTAGCCCTGGCTTCTCTCTGCAGAATAAAATGAACAGCAAGGAGAGCCTGAAGGGGTAAAGATGCTACAAAACATGTTGCTTGCAAGGCAAGAGGTGAATGGTGAGCAATGAAGGCTGCTTCATTTTTGTTGCCCCAGGGTCTAGCAGAAGGCCTGGCACTGATGGGAAAGCACTCGAAAACTGTTTGTTGATTGAATGACTGACTGAAAGAGAGCCTTCTTCTTGGTCTGGAGGTCATTATGGAGGCATTGTAGAGCCGCTCTGTGGGGTCAGAGAATGGAGGGAAGTTGGCATGGGTCTCACACACCCTGCCAGGACGTACACAGACTATTTTTCTCTGCCTGAAAATTTCTCCCAGGCAAAGTTCTCAGAGCCTGCAAGTCTCAAAAGTAGATTCCTTGGAGATCACTGTGTGCTTTATTCTGCTGAACTCAAGTCGGAGGGACTTAACAGTGCCATAGTGTTATGCAGAGAATCTGATGAGAGCACCTATGAAAGACAGAAGGCCAGGGAATTCTTGTGAACTTACCAATATGGCTCTACACAGTCTAAATGACTCTTCGTATTACTTGGCCAAGTAGGTTTCTATCTGTGGGTCTTATCACTGAACATGCACTTGTGCAGACACCCCCCCCCCCCAACAAACACACACA